>NC_052478.1:14535084-14596606 GCF_009730915.1 Dioscorea cayenensis subsp. rotundata
CACGTCTTGAATCACTTGCTTCTTTAATGATATGCATGTTGGTGGTGTTCTTGTTCTTATATGCATAGGTCGGAATGCTCGAGTGTGACCCGCCTTTGTGCCCCTCAAATGGATGTGCTCACTCGAATGCGAGGAGGTTGGCACACACTCTAGCATCTCACACCGTCCCTATGTCTTCGCATTTGAACTTTAGCAAGATCTCCTCCAAAATAAGTGCATTATGATCCACATTGGCCTATTTCCTTCATACTCAGCCTCACAGCCCTACTTGTGTAAAAAGTAACATAAAAAAACACATATTAATCTAAAAACCCTGAGAAAAGTAATGCTCAACATAAGGAATGAACGCTTTGCATTCATATCGCACAAGCACTTTATCAAACTCCCCACACTTAAGCTTTTGCTTGTCCTCAAGCAAACATTAAAACGATTCCGTGCATCAATGAAGAAAAATATTGAAAGTGCTTGGCCTTAGGTTCACCGAGGTATTCAAAGAAAGTATTCTACAAGTAAGGAAAAATTTCAACACTAAATAAGAAAAAAATCAATGCTCTAGCTAAAAAAACTTGAATCAAAAAGGACAACAAACCCGAATTTCGTGTAAGTGTGTGAACTCACTCAAAAACAACCCAAGTTATACTCCTCAAAGTTCTAAGTACAAGGGACTTATTTATCTACAAAAAGTGATAAAAAAATTTTTAAAAAGATGGTAGTAGCTTCACACATCCTCTAAGGTAGCCCTTTCCAAAGTGGCCGCTAAGGTGGCTTTCACACTTTCGAGGTGGTAGCTCTTTCTACCCGAGTGGTAGCTTTCACTCATCCTATGAGATAGCTCTTTCTCTCATTAGGGCATAACTAGTATCCGACTTGTGAGAGTAGGTTCATACTTCATAGGTGGTAGCTCTTTCCACCCAACAAATACAAATAAACAATGAAACTATTTTGTTCCTTCTTTTCATTTTTTTCCATTTTTTTTTCTTTTTTTTTTGTTTTTAGCAAAAGAAGTACCTAACTAGTCCCTTTAACATCAAACATGAGTTTCCAATAGAGTTCAAAGAGTGAGTAGTGCACTAAGTGTAAATCGGGGAAAAATTCCTAAAAATTCAAGCAAGAACTAGAGCATGAAAATATTCAATGTTAACAATTCTCCTAGACTTAAGAATACAAACATTACAACTAAGGTGAACCGCCATTGGCTATGTGAGCATATATCAATCAAGAACAATAGAAAAGATGTGCGCATTATGAAACTCCCCCCCACACTTAAGTTGTACATTGTATTCAATGTACACATGCAAGCTCACTCAAAATATATCATTCAAAAATAGATGTAGGAGAAGCAATCAAAACAATACTCCCCTAACTCCTAGTGTTGCGTTTGATGAAGCAAATTCATTGGGAGTAGTGTTCCAATGGGTTGTGAAGCTTGCACGACCAAGTGCCGAAGCACCTTGGCCGTGCCCATGACTAAGTCTCAATTCCCATGATGACAAGACCATCTGCACGCATACACGAGGGGGTTCAGTGAAGCTCAAGAAAAACAAAAATAAGTCGAGTGTATAAAAGATGAAGCAATGAATACAACTCGATAATGCAAAATAACATAAACTCGTAAGGAAAAATCCTTTTCCGAGTGAACAAGTCTAAGAACAAGAAAAATAAGATAAAAGTAAAAATGCATGAAAGTAAAAAGAAAGGTCAGTGTCGGAGTCGCCTGGCTCCGCTGGCCAAGTGGAGGCATATAGTGGGTCCTCTGGTGCTGGGGTCGAGGATGGAGGTGCTGGAGAAACTGAGGATCTGGGTCTTAGGAGATCCCGAAGGAATTCGAATCGGGCCATAAGATCCGTAGTGCCGAGTCGATCGCAGAAGCCCGAGCTCCGCGATCTCAGATCCGAATCTCTCTAACATCGGTCTCCGACCTCTCAATATGGTCATAGGCTCGAGTACCCGTGCTACAGAAGATGGAGGAGTCTCCTGGACACCCCTCGCAGATCTCCTTCGCTCTCGTGGTGTCGGTAGATGAGTGAGAATATAAACCCCTGACCCAAACCTCCGTACCAACGCCATCATCCTGATCGTATCGAACGCAAGAAGGGTGGGCACAACTGTCCTCTCAGCACCACGTAGAGCGTCGCCCAAACCCATTCCCAGAATGAGTCTGGTGATATAAGGGCCCGCAAATAGTAGGCCCACTCTCATCAAATGACCCTGGTACTGCAAAACATCTGCTAGAATGCACGTATCACGGATCTGCTAGAATGATCGTATCTGCTAAGTGAGCCATGGAGTATAAGAAAAGCAGATCCAGTCTGGTCAATACAGCTGTGTTATCTGCTCGACTTGTCACGGACCTGCTGATGACTGCGTGTACGTATCTGCAACTGAACCGGGACAAACTAGAGGCCTTCGATAATACCGGTTTGTACTCCCTACGCCCACACAAAAATCCTCGTATGCATGATATGGAGTGATCGACAATGGAAAAATCTCATCGGTAGTCGGGCCATACTCCACTGGTACTGTGATAAGCGTACATCGACAGGCCCGTCCTAATCGAAAACTCAGTTACGCTCATGGAGAATGGATGACCGAATGCCCGAAACTGTATCGCCTCTGTAGTGTCAACTCTCCCATGCAGCAATCGAAACTCAAAGGATGCAAAAACCTCTAGCGTAAGTGTGCGGTAAGCTGGTTTATTAATCGTCAGCAGCCTCCTCTAGCTTCCCACTGCCAACATCTCATCAATCTCATTAATTACCTTGTCACCTTGCTGAATATGTTGAAGCACTTATACATCCGCGAAGCAAGTCTGACCAAACCCGAGTGCTGAAAGTCTCTCGAAGCGAGCCTGATGCTCGGGGTTCGAGAATTCCACATGTATCGGCTCGGGTGAAGTGAGTCTGAGGCGCTTCACTTCGTTCTTCTTCGCTCGAGGTGCCATATCTGGAGTGCAAAAGACAAAAACAGTCAAAAATCTCAGAAGCAATATACTGCAAAATTCCACACGAGCCTGTGGAAATTACCCACGCCCGTGCGGCTCTGCAGAGCGTGAAACTGCCGCACGGGTGCACAAAAAATCTTAACAATTCAATTCAAAACCACTTCTAAATGCTTACTACACATCCATCATGCATGAAAATTCGCATTTAAAAGTATTCAATCCGTGAAAAACCATAATTGGCGAAGGAAAGAGGATAAAAAGGTTACCGAAGAAATGAATATGAAAACTTCTGAAATTCGGTAAGATTTGAGAATAAAATTCCTCCAAACAGCGATGAAGGGTCGGAGAGATGAACGGGAACCGTTTTCCGGTGACTAGAGATGAAGAATGAGACGGATCACAAGGTTTTTAAGGAGAAAATAGCGTCTCTTGGAATTCTGTGTATCCCCACGGGGGTGTGGAAATTACCCACGCCCGTGCGCCTCACTTCGAGAGCGCCACAGGGGCGTACACACGTCCCTGTGCTTTCTCGGAAAAACGCTCCTTTGACTCTGACTACTCTCCCACGGGCGTGCGGAAATTACCCACGCCCGTGTGCCAGACCCACAGGGGCAGACGCACGCCCTTATGGCTTCCCTGGACATCCGAGAAAGATATCAAGTCTTCCACACGCCCGTGCGGAAATTCTCCACGGCGTGGACATTCACAAGCCCAATTCACAGGGGCAGCCGCACGCCCCTGTGTTTTCTCGGGATGGAGGGAGCAACCTGCAGAGTTTCGCACGGGCGTGCGGAAATTACCCACGCCCGTGTGTGGTTCACAAGGTCATCCACAGGGTCGAGTCCAGGCCCCTGTGTGTTCTCGGGAAAATCTGCCCAACTCTGCAGGAAGGCACACGCCCGTGCGGAAATTACCCAGGGGCGTGCGTCAGTCACATGGTCATCCACAGGGGCAGCCGCACTCCCCTGTGCCCTCTCTGGATGAGTTCACAATACACATCCACGGGCGTGTGAAAATTCCACACGCCCGTGTGTTTTCTCTGGATGACTTAGAAAAACCTGCAGGCTCTATAGAACTAGTCTGAACATGTTGACACACTCAGAGCCTGCCCTATTATTCAAAATTTACCAGATAAAAACACAAAGTAGAACTCAAAAGACCAAACTTCACCAATTCGCAGCAAAACACACAATGAATTCTTTTTTAAAACCCACAATAAAATCGCAGCTCAAGCACTCAAAAATTGAAACACCAACACTTAACAATTTATTCATGCAAACAAACTAAACTAAAAGGTACGAAAATAGTAAACACTTGGGTTGCCTCCCAAGAAGCGCTTGTTTAACATCACTAAGCTTGACATATCTTTCTTACCTCACGGGGGTTCATGAATGAAGGTTGCCCTCTTACCCATAACTTGAAAGCATGATGAGCAAAGTCTCTTGAGGGTAGAGGGTGTACTATCGGGCTTCGGACCACCTAGCAATCGTTTGTCCAACTTCCTTGGCTCATGTACGTCTCCAACAGTCTTGGGGCGTTTTCGGAGGCGTCTCCTAGCCCTCTTCATTTTCCGGAGCACATTCTTCAAGATCCCCGGGGTAAATGTTTCCTCTCCATTCGAACCAAGCATCATTACTTCTTCATTGCTCTCCTCTTTGTCGAACAAACCTTCATACGGATCCGGGTTGAACATTTCTTGTATATATTCATCAACAATCTCATCAGTAGTGTCTAGAAAATACAAAGTGTCATCAAAATCGAGAGAATGCCGCATGGCTTCAGCAAAGCGGTAAGTGAGCTTATCGTCTCCGACTCTCAATGTGAGCTCTCCGCCGTCCATGTCAATCAATGCTTTGGAAGTCCGCAAGAAAGGTCTCCCAAGTATCAAGGGTACATCTGCATCCTCATCGACATCTAGCACTACAAAGTCAACCGGAAAAATGTACTTGTCCACCTTGACAAGCATGTCTTCAATGATGCCTCTTGGATGTCGTACCGTTCGGTCCGCCAATTGTAAAGTCATCTGAGTAGGCCTAGGCTCACCCAAGCCTAGCTTTTGGAAGAAAGTATATGGCATGACGTTGATACTTGCCCCTGAATCCGCCAATGCCATTTCCTCACCTAAGTTGCCGATGTTACACGGAATAATGAAGCTTCCCGGGTCCTTCTTCTTGTTCGGCATGTTCTTTTGCAACACAGCTGAGCATGAAGCATCAAGCACCACTGAAGCACTCTCCTCTAATTTCCTCTTGTTGGTCAATAGGTCTTTCAGGAACTTCGCATACTTAGGCATTTGAGCTAAAGCCTCAACAAAAGAAATGTTGATGTGGAGTTGCTTGAACAAACTCAGGAACTTCTTATACTGTTCATCCCCTTGGTCATTCTTCAATCTAGAGGGATAAGGGATTCTTGGCTTGAAAGGTGGGGGTGCCACCTCTTTCTCTTTGTTTGCTCCCTTCTCAACCTCTACAACCTCGGGTGCGTGTTCTTTCGGCTTCTCACTCGGAAGCCTCCCTTCAACCTCACGACCGCTTCTCAAAGCGATCGCCTTCACATGTTCTCTCGGGTTGGTTTCCGTGTTGCTTGGTAAACTCCCATGTGGCCTTTCGGAGAGAGACTTCGCAATTTTCCCCACTTGATTTTCAAGATTGTGCAAGGAGGCAGTGTGATTACGAAGTGTAGCCTCGACTGATTCAAACCTTGTGTTTGCCGATTGAACAAATCTAGCCAAGTGCTTCTCCAAATCCGTCATTTCGGGTTTCCAAGCCCCGAAATTGCTGTTTTCCACTTGAGGGGCTTGTTGTTGTTGTTGGAACCCCGATGGCCCCATGGTCTTTTGTGGTCCTTGATTACTCCATGAAAAAGTTGGGATGATTCTTCCAACCTCGAATTGTAGGTGTTGTCTGTATGGATTCCCTTTGAGGTCTCATTCCATTACCTACAAAGTCAACATTCTCAATCGAAGAAACATCACCAATGACGATTGGGCAATCGGAGGGAGCATGTCCTCCACCACAACCGGTGCAATTGGTCATGGTCAGAACTCTATTAGAAGCTATAAGATCTAGCTTCTTACTCAAACTCTCCACTTGGGCCGCCAATGAAGTTACCGCATCAATTTCATGGAGACCGCTACCTTTTTTTCTTCTCCCTAGCGTTCCACTGGTAGCTATATAACCCCATTTCCTCAATCAATTGATGAGCCTCGTTGGGGGTCTTGCTACCTAAGGTACCTCCCCGCCACGCATCCAAGAGTTGCTCTTGTACTCGGGTTCAAACCATTGTAGAAGGTTTGAACAATCATCCACTCCGGGGAATCCGTGTTGCGGACACTTTCACAGGAGTTCCTTGAACCTTTCCCATGTCTCAAATAGAGACTCCAATTCCAACTCGCATAAAGGATGAGATCTCATTCCTAAGCTTTTGCTGATTTTTCCGGGAGGGAAATAACGGGCTAGAAAAGCTTCTACCATCTCCTCCCATGTAGTGATTGATGCTCTAGGTAATGAGTGTAGCTAACGCTTTGCTTTCCACTTTAAGGAAAAATGGGAAGGCTCTAAACTTGATGGCATCATCCGTCACACCATTTATCTTCAAAGATGTCACACACCCTCGAGGAAGTTTTCTATGTGACTGCTTTGATCCTCATCGACCAAACCGTTAAATTGTGCGAACTGCAGCAAAGATATGGATGAATGCCGACTTTAGCTCAAAGTTTTTGAGTCGTAATTGGGGACGCACAATACTCGATTGTGTCCCCAACACTGAAAGTCTAGCATAATCGGATAGTGTTCGTTGTTGCTCATTTTGTTCTGCCATGTTTTCAGATCCTTCTACTTCCAAATCACCTGGATTAGGTCGTTCTTGTCATGAGTTCTTTTCCCTTTCCTTCAAGTGTACGCTCAAGCTCGTGGGTCTCCTTTCAATCAATATTGATGGATTCCCTAGAGTCATAACCTAGAGTCGCACCAAAAAAATAAGGAAAAAAAGAAAAATCAGAACGATGATAGAATAAAGAAGATATGAAATAGAATGTGTAGTGAAATAGCTAAGAAAAACAAAGTGCAAAGTATCTCTAAATGCCTAGCTCCCCGGCAATGGCGCCAAAAAACTTGACAAGGTCCCTTGCTTATATCCCGCAAGTGCACGGGTTTGTCGAAGTAATAATCCCGGATGAGCGGGGTAGAATCCACTGTGAGTAGGGAGTAAAGACACTTAATTCGATTCTTAGCTATGTGGAGTATCAACAATGATAAGTGTGGTAATGATTCAATTCTCAGAAATTAAAAAGCAACAAGTAAGAGAGCAAAAAGTAAAGGAGGAGGCAAGGCAATCGATAAAGATGGGGTACTCGGATGATGCTTCACCTAGGA
Source organism: Dioscorea cayenensis subsp. rotundata (assembly GCF_009730915.1). Lineage (NCBI taxonomy): Eukaryota > Viridiplantae > Streptophyta > Magnoliopsida > Dioscoreales > Dioscoreaceae > Dioscorea > Dioscorea cayenensis. The sequence continues at coordinate 14,542,399 of NC_052478.1, forward strand.
TAATCGCTTTCAAGTGCAAGAACTCTCTATTATGCTTCCTAATCAATGCAATGGTGAGTCTTGGAAATCCTTACATACATAGTCCCAAATCTAAGGTCAACTATGCCTAACTCTATACATGTCCCGGGAGGAGAAATCGAACAATCTCAACACCTCGCACTCGTGATAGAGTTGCAATGAGCTCTAGGGATTCCAAGTGATAAATCTCTTCCTAGATTTAGACCTAACCCTTTGGTCCAGGGTGGAAGGTCCCTAGCCACAATTAAGCCCTAGATACTAAAATCACCTTAACGCTTCACTCCATTGCACGCGCAACTAGGCCCCAGCAGAGGTTCATCCCTTAGACCATTCACTCTATTACGGCCGCAAAAAACTCGAGGAACGGAGGTAGAATCTATCACGTCGGAGGGGAAAAGGGAACGCTCCTGTGCCTCTCGACTCACCCTCTCAACCCTTTCCAACCTAGCTTTGTCTAACGCTCGTGGTGTGTTGCTCACTCACAAGGTTACTAACAAGAACTCTCAACCCTAGTGTCACTCTAGGGGAAATGTTCATACAATCAAGCATTCAAGGTTGGAACTCACAATAAACATCAATTTATTGAAAGCATAGTAAAGAAGTTCAAAGAAACGAATACATCCTAGGGTTCACAATCACCCAAGTACCCACTAGGGGCTTAGATCTCCATGGAGCTAAGTACAATCAAAGAAATTGAATGTAAAAGCAACAAATCCATAAAGAAACCCCCTCGATGGTCGTGTCGATGGTCTTATGGAAAGTCCTACCAAGCAATAAATCAAAGATTCCTTCGTCCGGTATAGGATACGCCTCGATCGAAGCTCCCCTACCAACCTTCTTCCTAATGGAATCATGATGTTGGAGCCTTATAACCTCTCCAAAACCTTGGCCAATACCCCTCGAAACCCTAGCTGAAGCCCTCTCGCAAGTTGGGGAAAAGATGGAGAAAAAGAATACCAAAAATCGGGGCTGAAATCGGCTTTAAATAGGGCGTGAATCGGGCAACTCCACGGGCGTGGACGCTACACACGCCCGCACGGAATTTCCACACCGGGCGTGGATAATTTCCACACGCCCGTGTGGATTCTCGCTTTCTCGATTTCGTCGGTCAGAACAGATCGCTACGATCTTTCAATGTTGTACATTTCTACCCTCGGGCTTGAATAATCCCCGATTCCATACTTTCACGGGGTAGCAAAGCACACGCTCACGCCTTGAATCACTTGCTTCTTCAATGATATACATGTTGGTGGTGTTCTTGTTCTTATATGCATAGGTCAGAATGCTCGAGTGTGATCGCCTTTTTATGCCCCTCCAAATGGATGTGCTCACTCGAATGCGAGGAGGTTGGCACACACTCTAGCATCTAACACGTGTCCCTATGTCTTCAAGTTTGAACTTTAGCAAGATCTTCTCCAAAAATAAGTGCATTATGATCCACATTGGCCTATTTTCTTCATACTCGGCCTCACAGCCCCTACCGCATAAAAAGTAACATAAAAACACACATATTAATGTAAAAAAACCCCGAGAAAAGTAATGCTCAACATAAGGAATGAACGCTTCGCATTCATATCGCACAAGCACTTATCATATTAATTATTTGCATGTTCTATTTAAAGTTTTATTCACATATATATACACACACAAAACTATTAAATTTTTTTTTTTAAAAAAAACTTGTCTAGCAGAAAAAGAAGAAGAAAAAAGATCTAGACACAGAAAGACTTCTCAATAGAAACACACTGCTGATTGTGTTCTGTGTGTGTTTACGTGTTTATTCTCTAACTCACACATAAACAGATAATGATAATAAATGATGTTCATCTCGTTAATTTGTTTATTGTATGTTATTACATATATAAATGATGTTGCAAATATGCATGTGAACATTGATAATTAATTTTCTATCATTTTTTCCTACTATTTCTATTTTGCAAATATTGATAATTAGTTTTTATTAGATGGCCGATAAAAAAAGGTTGCTGGATTTCAAGGTGCAAGAAGGAGCATAAATATGTTACTAATCAAATAACCCGTGAATTATGGCTTCAAGGAGACCAAGTGATAAGTACTTGAGTAGACATATTTTTCTATATGTTTTACATGCATTGAGCATCATTTTTACCATGGTTATGTCTCATATGGTGTATTTGGTGTTCTTTTGTGCAATTAGGTTGTGAATGCCTTGAAGTGTCAAAAGGAAGCAAAGATAGGCTATAAAGACACAATGTTAGGAGTTCTTGTTCAATTTAAGGACTAAGACACGAGAGGGGTTCATGAGCATGGAGATGTGTGCCAACTTCCAAGGAGAGTCAAGCCAATTTTCTAGTTGGAAGGGCACAAAGGCAGTCAGTCACATCTTCATGCTCCTTCTCTTTGTGAAAAATGCAAGACCTTTAAAGGATGAGTCGATGAAGAAAAGCCTTATAGCCAACCACATGGACATGTGGCCTAAAGAGAAGAGTGTTTGGATTACGGTTGCGAAAAGGACTGTAGCTAAGTAATGTAGCAAAACAATGCAGCATTTCACTGTAGCAGTATTGTAGCAGAATTACTGTACACACAACCATGTGAAAGTTCCACCCGACCGCATGGAAATTCCTGTAGCCCATGCGGGCGCTTGGAAAATCCACACAGGTGCGTGAAAGTACGTGACAACCACGTTTTGTTACTATAAATAGGTCGTTTGCCCTATTCTTTGGAGACTTTTTTGCATGGCTTTTTGCGAGCATTCTAAGGGCAAGGTAGCTAGGGTTCTAGAGGAGGACTTTGGCGATATTGGGGGCTGTTCTTTATCAACTTTGATCGATCTTCTCTCCATCATAGTATTGAGGGGGCCTTTGACAACCTAGCTTCGGAGGAGGATTCTTTAAGACGTTAAGCGACCCATCAAGGCCATCATCATGAATTCAAAGGGGTTTTTCTCTATGGTTTACGTTTCTATTAATTGTATTAATCATTGTTTTGTAACTCGGCCCATGGAGAGTTAAACCCTAGTAGGTATTTGGGCATGTCAACCCTAGAATCTTGTCTTTTGTATTGATTTGCTTTATGTTTCTATTAATTCCGAGTTGATTTGAGTTTTAATCTCATGTTCCCATAGCTTGCATATTTGTTTGATCCTTGTGATTGATTTTCTATGTATGATTTGTTAATTTGATGAGAGAGAGGTCTCCATTAGAGTTAGAACTCCAAGGTTAAGCGGGTTGAGAGGGTGAGTTATGAGATAGTGGAGTGTCCCCTTTCCCTTCTAATGAGTGTTTTCTATCTCCGTATTCCCTAGACTCTATGCAACCATATTTGATGTGAGGCTTGAGATTGATAGATTTTTTCGCCAGGACCTTGTAGGGGGTTAGGGATCTTTCGCCTAGAAATAGAGTTGGATCTATCTTTAGGAATCGGTTTCATTCTCAGGTATCCCTAGAGCTTATTGCGGCGATATGAGGTGTGAGGTGTTGAGATTGATCGATTTGTCCACTGGGACCTTGTAGGGGACTAGTACCGGTGGCTTGGAGGCAAGGGGTGGTTGTTCTTGGATTACCTCGACTCATTAGACTTGGTTTAGAAGTATTTAGCAAATCTTGAGCTTCATGTTAGATCCTAGGGGGAGCATTGCCTGGGTACCTCACCTTTATTGATTAAGATCTCCTTTACTTTCTATCTTGCCCATTTGCTTGCTCATTAATATTCTTGCAATTAGTTTATTCCATCACATCCATTGATTTAGACCAGATAACTAAGAATTGGTTACTACTAATACTTCCGTTCCCTGTGGATTCAACTACCCACTCACCGGGTTATTTATTATTTTGACACCCATGCACTTGCGGTTTACAAACGTAACTCGAATCGTGTCACCAAGCAAGAGATAAACTAATGTCACATTTGCTTACAAGTGATCTATGTCATAACATGATAAGAATGTGTCCTAGAGCTTTCTTACGATTATGTTAAATATTAGTTAGAGACGGAGGTCTCCGACCAACTTTACATGTGTCCGTGGAGGAACAAGTTGCAAAAACACTCTATTTACTAGGTCATAATGTCTCCCGTTGGGAACTATCGTTCTTTTTCTGTGGCTCTCTTGAGACAATCTTCCAGCATTTTCATAATGTATTGGAAGCTATAGTTGAGATAGAGGAAAAATACCTAGCACAACCGGATGGCTAACAATTTCCTTCAGGAATTTTCAGCAGCAGTAGATTCTATCCATATTTTAAGGTAATTGACTCTCCATTGAATTATAATTGTATCAAAATTATGTGTGTGGTGTGAATGAAACATTAAATTTATCTTAGGATTGTATTGCAATTGATGGAACACATATTCGGGTAAAAGTTTCCAATTCTAACGCCCCTAGGTATCGTAGAAGGAAGGAATACCCAACACAACACATTTTAGCTACATGTACATTCAATTTAAAAATTCTCGTATGTATTACTCGGATGGGAAGGCATAGCCTCTAGTTCGAGAATTATGAAAAAAATGCGTTAAGTAGAACTTCTCCACTAAAAATTCCTGAAGGTAATTTTTTATAAGCTCTAATATTTTATTAAAGACCATATATACTTAGATTATGAAATAACATTGTCCATTTAATGTTTAGAAAAATATTATCTTGTTGATGCTGGATTCATGTTAAGAAGAGGACTTATTACACCATATAGAGAGGAGCGATATCACTTGAAGGAATATTCAAGGAGCCCGCCACGTAATCCATGTGAATTATTTAACCTTTGCCATGCATCTCTACAAAAATGCTTTCTAACAAGCATTTGGTGTTCTCAAGAAGCGTTTTCCCTATTATAGGGAGCTCAACAGAATCGCATTATGGTTTAGAAACACATAAGTCAATTATTTTTGCTTGTTTTATTTTACACAATTATTTAATGGGTGTGGGCCCTGATGATAACTTAATTGCTCAAGTTGACAACGAACTCAAAGATGAAGTACAAGATGAAGTTTATAACATTGGGGAAAAACAATAAAAGAAACTATTGAAGGAGAGATCATTAGGAATACTATAGCAACTGAAATGTGGCTTAATTACATGGAATGAGTTGTTGGTATTGTTAAAGGGATTCTCTTATTTTTGGCTTGTAATAACTTAGATAGTTGCTAGTGTTTGTTCTCTTGTTTGGTGAACGTTTGAATGTTTTCTAAAATTTGTTATCATTGTGAATTATGCTATGTCATTGTGGATTGGTTGGGTTTGTGATGTGGAGCATTAATTCTTTGTATGAATTTATAGAATGCTATATTTCAATGAATTAAATAAAACATAATAATGATAGTGCATGTTTCCATTTCCAGTGTATATAAAGTTATTGAGACATGTCATAGGATTTTGGTTATGTACATAATATTTAGAAACTTAATGAACAGTGAGACATTTATATTCCTTGTTGCATTTTTTGTATTTTACTAATGTAATGTACATTTATAATATTAACAATTTGGTGTTATTGTTGATGTAGTTTAAAATATGTCAAAGAGGAAAACAAATTCAAATGTTGACGGTGGAAGTAGCTCATGTACATGGATTGTGAATATGGATGACGCATTGATTAATGCATACTTACATCAACAAGCAATGTGAAACAGAGTTGGTGGAACATTTACTACACACGCATTAGACAACATAGTAAATGAATTGAAAGGTAAATTTTTGGACAAGCCAATAAACAAAGAAAGAGCCCAAACCCGCATGAAAAATTTAAAGAGAGCATTTATAAAGTGCTACGATATTTTCAAGAATTGAATGAGTGGCTTCGCATGGAATCCAACTACAGAAATATGGAATGCTGAGCTAGAAGTATGACAATATTTAATTGAGATAGGTTTTTTTGAAATAATGGTGAAATTTATTTTAATGTACATTTGTTAACAATATTATTTCATATATAGGCCAAACTAGAAGCTGCTAAATGGATGAACAAAAGAGTTAGAAATTATGAGAAGATGGTTCAACTATATAGACAGGACATAGCAAGTGGGCAAGGAGCTGAAACTACGTCAAAAATGAGGCGACAAAGGGTGCAAAATGAAAGAAATACATCAGGAAACACAATAGATGAAATTGATTTGTTGGTTTCCCAAAACACTGTGAACTTAGAGAATTTGGGTGAAAATGAAAATACAGTTGAAAATGACATCGAAGAGAAGTTGAAGCATCACCAATGGATAGAAATCAACAATCACAATTTGAAGTTCTAAGTTCATCTAGGTCTAAGAAGATCAAAAGATCTAATAATCATGATGACAACTTTCAGGATTTGTCTACAGCTCTTGGGATAGTAGTTGATGCTATTCTTCAATCAACCAATATTTTAGTTCAAGCATCTACCACTGACCCTATGAAGGATTATGATGTGTGGGGCATGCTTAAAGATTTAGGGCTCTCACATCCTATTTTGAGCAAAGCTTACATGTTCCTCATTAAAGATCCCATGTTGTTGGAAGGTTTAATTAGATGTCCACCCGAGGAATGTAAGCCTCTATTGTTGAATTGGTTGGGTTATGGCGATGACCCACATGAATGAAGTGAAAGGTTAGCATTATCTTCATTGCAAACATTGAATAATTTGGAGTATATTAATGTAAGATTATGCATGCTTTGGTTATTTTTGTAGGCTAAACAAAAATATTGGGCCCATGTGTAGTGGCTTGCATTTGCATCCTAGTAGGTTTGGTGTTTGGTATTGTTTTTTGTTGTTTTTATTTTTGTTCATGATTAATTAAATCTTAAAAACATGTTTTTCTTATGCATAGGGTGACTAAACATGGTGGACAAACTATACAAGGCTACCCGAAAGCAACGATGGAACTTTTTTGAAATATGTTACCTATAAACAATGTTACTTTTTGGAGATGGTGTTGCAATATGTTTTCAAGTTTTTTGAAATTTTGTTTATGTTGAAGTTGTTTAACTTTCAATGTTGGAATGCTAATATGTTACATGAATCCGGTAGATGTTTTTTATTCCAACATTGAGACGAAATTAGTGATATCAATGGGATCATATTTCTTTGTTGGAAATGATTATGCTTCATGTTTTTCATTTACTTTGGTTTTTTTTTGATAAATAATGCTTCATAATTGTTTTGGATTTTTACATCCACTAAATTTTTTTTTTCAAAGGATGTTATCGTTGTTATTGTTGTTTCTTATTGGTTTGTGTTTTTTCTTTTGTTTTGTTATGGAGAGTGTTATGTTGTTGATGGTTGCAACCAATTTTTTCACTGTTTTGTTATGTTGATGCATGTTTTCGTTTTTTACGATTTGTAATTATGTAGGGTTTTTATGAATATGTTTTGTAAAGTCATAAGATGGATAGTTTTTTTTTTTTGAATAAAATAGTAAAATATTGTACATTGTTGAATAACAACATTCAATTTACAAAAATAATATTGTATGTGTAAAATTAGCATTAAATACAATTTATAGGTTCAAGGGCATTTTAGTAATATACATATAAAACCTTACTTTCTATTACCTTCAATCCAAACACTACAAGGTTTGATAACTTCTATTTACCTTACCTTCAATCCAAACAAGGTATATTAAAATCGCCTTTTACCTTACTTTACCATACTTTACCCTACTCTACTCTACTTTACAAAACCTTCTTTCACCTCATCTAAACATAGCCTTAAACACATGCATTATAATTATCTCAAATAAATTCACATTTAAGTAGATTTTTTTAATAAATATTAAAATTATTACAATTATCATTATTATTTTGATTTTGATTTAATTTTTCCCCTTCTCAAATACCACAATTTATTTTTCCTTTGGAAATATATCATACATTATTGTCTTGTATAGGAAAAAAAATGTTGTTATTTACATCCTCACAAATGGACTAATGCTTCATTAGGTCTACTAAAATATAAAATATTTAAATTAACATAAAAGCGAAAAAGTAATACATAAAAACAAGGATCTGCGATGAGGGTCATGTGAATAATTGATTAAATAAAATTGAAAAAGTGAAAAAAAAAAACTTATTAAGTGACGTTATGTAATTAATTTTAAAAAATTAAGGGTATTAAGGTCTTTTAAAATATTTAAAAATTTTTAGGAGGTTCTCCCTCCCCGGCACCCAAAATCGGGGGCCAGAAGAAGTAGGGTCAGAGTTAACCTTTCCATTTCCTTCGTTATATTAAAAATATCTATCCAATCGAGGGAATGACTCACTTTGACCCTCAAAAACCCTCCTTGAACTTTACTTTCACTAGTTGATTCTCGATCCAAAAATAGCATAAATAACTTATTCCAAAAAAACTCCTAATAATTTGGAAAAATCAAAATTTTAAAAAATATTTTATTTCAAAAATAATTTTTGAAAAACTTAAATAGCATATTAATTAAATAGCTCACCAATATGCAAATATTATTAATAAATGAAGATGTAGGGTTTATCTTAAAAATTACTTATTTTTCCTTTACCATTAGTATTTGAAATGGATTATAAATGGAAATTTCATATCATATTTTATTAAAGGATTACTTATTTTTTAAATGGATTACTATAAATGGATTACTTATTTTTCCTTTACCATTGCTATTTGAAATGGATTAGAGATGTGCAATTTATCTTTAAAAGTGTGTTTATAATATATTGCTAATTAAAATGGATTAGAAATAGATATTATATATTACAATTTTATTAAAATAATGTAGAATATCAATTCTATTTTTTAAACTAATTTACAATAATAATATTTTGATACGATATTTTAGAAAATTTCTATTTTTGATCCTGTTTATTCGCAAAAGTTTTAATATATATATAATCAATTATAAAAAATATTGATGTGTTAATTATAAAAATGAAACTAAAAATTAAAAAAATTGATATTTTAAAATTTGAAATAATAATAATAAAATAAAAATAAAAAAGGGAATAAAAAGAAAAAGTCTCCAAGCATCTGAAAGAGATGTGCGAACGTAGGAGACCAGAAAAAAAAAAGCAAAGAAAAAAAAAACAGAAGATTGGGACAGAGAAGAAACAAGAAAACAAAGAAAAGGAAGAAGACGAAGGAGAGAAGAAGAACAAAAAAAAATAATAAAAAGAAAAAACTAAACAAGAAAGGAACCCAAAGAAAGCCGAAAAGGATCAACCAAAAGAATGTACAATTCAATTTGTGGAGAAATCATGGCTTAATATAGATTACATTATGCAATTATCTAAGGAAACAAATACACATTTGATCTGATAAATCTATAAAAAGATGTGATTTTCAATGTGCCAATGTATGTATTGTTGATATATAGGCCCATGTTTTTTTTTTAAATTTATAATTCAATTTTTTCATTTCCATGCCATGTAGTTCGTTTGTGTGCTTGAAACAAAGAACACATGTATGCTCCGCTTGTAGACACCCCATTTGGTATTTTATATGTTTAATATGGATTGTTTTCCCATTCTATATGATGTACTAATTTGAGCATCCATTATGGATGACAAGGTCCCCTTGCGTATATCCCGCAAGTGCACGGGTTTGTCGAAGTAATAATCCTGGATGAGCGGGTATCGAATCCACAGGGATTAGGGAATTAAAAACACTTAATTCTCTTCTTAGCTATGTGAAAGATCAATAGTGATAAGTGTGACAATGATTCAATTCTCAAAGGTAAAAGCAACAAGTAAGAGAGCACGAGTAAATGAGAAGGTAAGGCAATCGATAAAGATGGGGTACTCGGATAATGCTCCGCCTAGGACGATCGCTTCAAGTGCAAGAACCTTCTATTATGCTTCCTAATCAATGCAATAGTGAGTCATGGAAATCCTTCATTACATAGTCCCAAATCTAAGGTCAACTATGCCTAACTCCATACATGTCCCGGAGGAGAAATCAAACAATCTCAACACCTCGCACTCGCATAGAGTTGCAATGAGCTCTAGGGATTCCAAGTAATAAATCTCTTCCTAATTATAGACCTAACCCTTTGGTCTAGGTGGAAGGTCCCTAACCACGATTAAGCCCTAGATACTAAGATCATCTCAACGCATCACTCCGTTGCACTCGCAACTAAGTCCCAGCGGAGGGTCATCCCTTAGACCATTCACTCTATTATGGCCGCAAAGAACTTGAGGAACGGATGTAGAATCTATCACGTCGGAGGGGAAAGGGGACGCTCCTGTACCTCTCGACTCACCCTCTCAACCCTCTCCAACCTAGCTTTGTCTAACACTCGTGTTGTGTCACTCACTCACATGGTTACCAAAAAGAACTCTCAACCCTAGTGTCACTCTAGGGGAAATGGTCATACAATCAAGCATTCAAAGTTGGAACTCACAATAAACACCAATTAATTGAAAGCATAATAAAGAGATTCAATGAAACGAATACATCCTAGGGTTCACAAGTACCCAAGTACCCACTAGGGGTTTAGCTCTCCATGGAGCTAAGTACAATCAAAGAAATAGAATGTAAAAGCAATGAATCCATAGAAAAACCCCCTTCCATGGTCGTGTCGATGGTCTTGTGGAGAGTCCTCTACTCGTCGTCCAAGGATTCCCTCGTCCGGTATAGGATACACCTCGACGGAAGCTCCCCTACCAACAATCTTGCTAAGGAATGAGGATGTCGGAGCCGTAGAACATCTCCAAAACCCTAGCCAATACCCCTCAAAACCCTAGCCGAAGCCCTCTCTCAAGTTAGGGAAAAGATAGAGAAGAGAATGCTGAAATCGGGGTTGAATCGGCTTTAAATAGGGCTAGAATCGGGTGACTACACGAGCCTGTGGATCTTTCACACGCCCATGTGGAATTTCCACACGGGAGTGGATAATTTCCACACGCCCGTGTGGATTCTCTGAATTCCTGTTTTCTTGTTTTCTCGGCCAGTTGTGGACAGTGCTGCTATAGTACTTTGCTACAGTGCTCTGCTACAGTATCCGGCCTGAATTGCTTCCCGAATCCATACTTTCATCGGGGTAACGCAAATGGGCACACGTTCTCGTCGTGGATCACTTGCTTCTTCAATGATAGACAAGTTGGTGGAGCTCTTGTTCTATGTGCATAAGTCGGAATGCTCGAGTTTGACTGCCCTTGTGCCCCTCCAAATGGATGTGCCAACTAGAATACGAGGAGGTTGGCACACACTCTAGCATCTCACACCCGACCTATGTATTCGCGTTTGAACCTTAGCAAGATTTCCTCCAAAATTGGTGCATTGTGCTCCACATTGGCTTCTTTCCTTCATACTCGGCCTCACAACCCTACCTGCACGAAAGTAACATAAAAACACACATATTAGTGTAAAAACCCGGGAAAAGTAATGCTCAACATAAGGAATGAGCGCTTCGCATTCATATCGCACAAGCACTTATCAAACTCCCCCACACTTAAGCTTTTGCTTGTCCTCAAGAAAAAAATTAAACATTTCGTGCATAGATGAAGGAAATATTGGAAGTGCTTGGCCTTAGGTTCACCAAAGTGTATAGAGAGAGCATTCTACAAGTAAGGAAATTTCAACATTAAATACAAAAAATCAAAGCTCTAGCTAAAAACTTGAATCAAAAAGGACGACAAACCCGAAATCGTGTACGTGTGTGAACTCACTCAAAACAACCCAAGGTATACTCCTCAAAGTTCTAAGTACAAGGGACTTATTTATCTACAAAAGTGACAACAATTTCAAAGATGGTAGTAGCTTCACACATCCTCTAAGTTAGCCCTTTCCAAAGCGGCCACTAAGATGGCTTTCACACTTTCAAGGTGGTAGCTCTTTCTACCGGAGTGGTAGCTTTCACTCATCCTATGAGATAGCTCTTTCTCTCATTAGGGCATAGCTAGTATCCGACGTATGAGAGTAGCTTCATACTTTATAGGTGGTAGCTCTTTCCATCCAACAAGCACAAATAAACAATAAAACTATTTTGTTCCTTCTTTTCATTCATTTTTTTTTCTTCAGAATTTAACATAAGAAACAACTATAACTAGTCCCTTTAAAATCAAACATGAGTTTCCAATAGAGTTTAAAGAGTGAGTAGTGCACTGAGTGTAAATTGGGTAAAAATTCCTAGAAATTCAAGCAAGAACTAGAGCATGAAAAACATTCAATGTTAAAATTTTCTCCTAAACTCAAGAATACAATCATTGTAACTAAGGTGAACCGCTATTGGCTATGTGAGCATGTATATCAATCAAGAACAATAACAAGGATGTGTGCACTATGAAACTCCCCCACACACACACACACACTTAAGTTGTACATTGTCCCCAATGTACACATGCAAGCTCACTCAAAATATATAAATGAAGTGCAAATGTGGGAGAAGCAATCAAAACAAGACTCCCCTGATTCCTAGTGTCGCGTTTGCTGGAGCTAAGTCCTTGGGATTAATGTTCCGACGGGTTGTGAAGCTCACACGGCCAAGTGCCAAAGCACTTTGGCCGTGGCCATTACTAAGTCTCAATTCCCATGATGACAAGAATACACGAGAGGGTTCAGTGAAGCTCAATAAAAACAAAATATCTCGAGTATATATAAAAGATAGACAATGAATACAACTCGAGATGCAAAATGAAAATAAACTCAGAAGGAGAATCCTTTCTGAGTGAACAAGTCTAGAAATAAAATGCATAAAAGGAAAATAAAGTAAAGTCAAGTGTTGGTGTCGCCCTCGGGCTCCGGTGCTGCTGCTGGTGGTGCTAAATTGAAGGGTGCTGGCAGAAGTGGTGAAGGAGATGCCGGAGGAGGTGGTGGGGAAACCAGTGGTCTGCCCATCAGTAGCCACTGTATCTTGTCGAAACGGTCTAATATCTCAGCATACTGCACTGCCTGGGTAGCTCGGAGCTTCGCTATCTCGGTCCAAATCTCACCCACATCGCTCTCGATCCTCTTAATACAGTCATAAGCTCGAGGACCCTGTGCTGCGAGGGGTTCGAGAATCTGTCGGGAACCCTCCGCAGTATCTCCTCCACTCCTGGCGGTCTTTGGGGTAGCTGTAGCAATAATATAGACCCCTGGCCCACATCTTCGTACCAACCCCATCATCCTGATCGTCTCAAATGCAAGAGGGGTAGGCACAAATGTCCTCTCAGCACCACGTAAAGCATCCCCCAAACCCATTCCCAAAATGAGCCTGGTGATGTAAGGGCCAGCAAATAATAAACCCACTCTCGAAGACTGACCCTGGTACTTCAGAATATCTGCTAATATGCACCCCAGGTGAATCGGTACATTACGGGCCATGGAGTATAAAAAGAGCAAATCCTGCCTGGTCAGAGCAGCTGTGTTATCGGCTCAACCTGACACAGACCTGCTGATAACTGTGTGCAAATACCTGTAGCTCAACCGGGATAGGCTAGTGGCCTTCAACATCCCTGGTTCATACTCCCCATGGCCACACAGAATCTTATACACAAGATGTGGAGTCACTGATACTGGAAAATCCAAAGGCAATTGTCCATACTCCACTGTACCTGTATATGCGACATCGTACAGGCCCATCCGAATCGAAAACTCAGTGACGCTCATGGAAAATGGTTGTCCAAATGCCCAAAACTGTATCACCTCCATAGTGTCAAATCTCCCATGCATCAGATGAAACTCAAAAGACGCTAAAACCTCAAACGTCAATGTGCGGTAAGCTGGCTCACAGATCGTAAGTAGTCTCCTCCAACTTCCTACTGCTAGCATCTCATCAATCTCATCAGCTAACTCGTCACCCCGCTGAATATTTCTTAGCACTTGCAAATCCACAAAACGATTCTAACCAAAACCAAGTGTCGAAAGTTTCTCAAATCGAGTTTGATACTCGGGATTTGAGAAATCCATGTGTATTGGCTCGGGTGGGGTGACTCTGAGACGCTTAACTTCATTCTTCCTCACTAGAGGTGCCATATCTAGAGTACAAAAAGAGGAAAACGATCAACGAAGCTCAAAAATAGTATACTGTAGAATTCCACATGGGCTTGTGGAAATCACCCACGCCTGTGTGGACCTGCAGGGCGTGAAAAACCCGCACGGGTACACAACAATTCTCAAGAATTCAACTTAAAACCACATCTAGACGCTTTCTAAACATGCACCATGCATTTTTAAATGAAAATTCGTGCTCATGAAGACATTTAATCCACGCAAACAAGAGTTGGTGAAGAAAAAAGGTTACTGATGAAATAAATACGAAAACTCTGAAAATCGGCACGATGTGCGACGAAAAATCCTCCTAAACCACGGTGATCGGTCGAGAAGATGATCAGAAGTAGTTTTCAGGTGACTGGAGATGAGGAATGAGATGGTTCACAAGATTTATAATGAAAAAAATGCGTCTCTTGGAATTCTGTGCATTCACACGGGCGTGTGGAAATTGCCCACGCCCGTGCGCCCCATTACAAGAGAGCCACAGGGGCGCACGCATGCCCCTGTGCGCTCTAGGGAAAACACTCCTTCGACTCTGACTGCTCTCGTACGGGCGTGTGGAAAATACCCACGCCCGAGCGCCTGACCCACAGGGGTAGTTGCACGCCCCTGTGGCTTCCCTGGACATCCGAGAAAAATGCCAAGTGTTCTACACGCCCGTGCAAAAATTCCGCACGGGCGTGGACATTCACATGCCCAACTCACAGGGGCAGCCACACGCCCCTATGTTTTCTCGGGATGGGGAGAACTCCTCTGCAGCATTTCGCACGGGGGTGTGGAAATTACCCACGCCCGTGTGTAATTCACAAGGTCGCCCACAAGGGCGAGTGCACGTCCCTGTGTGCTCTTGGGATAATCTGCCCAATTCTGCAGGAATTCATACGCCCGTGCGGAAATTACCCACGGGCGTGTGACAGTCGCATGGTCATTCACAGGGGTAGCCGCACGTCCCTGTACCTTCTCTGGATGAGCTCGCAATACAAATCCACGGGCATGCGGAAATTCCACACGTCCGTGTGTCTTTACTGGATGTCTTAGAAAAACCTGCAGGCTTTGCAGAAAATTTTTGAACATGTTCACACACTCAGAGCCAGCCTAGTATGCAAGTTTTACCAATGAAAAACATGGAATAAAGCTCAAACGACATAACTTCACCAATAACACATGAAAACACACGATTAGTATTTAAAGTTCACAAGGAAATCTCAGCACAAGCATCTAAAAATCAAGACACCAACACTTAACAATTTATTCATGCAAAACACTACATTATTCAACTAAGAAAAACAGTAACCACTTGGGTTGCCTCCCAAGAAGAACTTGTTTAACATCACTAAGCTTGACGTACCTTGTCTTACCTCACGGGGGTTCATGAATGAAAGTTGCCCTCTTACCCATGGCTTGAAAGCATGATGTGCAAAGTCTCTTGAGGGTAGAAGGTGAATTATCGGGCTTCAGACCACCTAACAATGATTTGTCCAACTTCTTCGGTTCACGTACGTCTCCAACAGCCTTGGAGTGTTTCCAGTGGAATTTCCTAGCCCTCTTCATTTTCCGGAGCACTTTCTTCAAGATCCCCGGGGTAGATGGTACTTCTTCTGTTGAACCAAGCATCATTACTTCTTCATAATCCTCCTCTTGGTCGAACAAACCTTCATACGGATCCGGATTGAACATCTTCTGCATGTATTCATCAACAATCTCATCAGTAGTGTCCAGAAAATATAAAGTATCATCGAAATCAAGAGAATGCCGCATGGCTTCAGCAAGTCGATATGTGAGCTTGTCATCTCCAACTCTCAATGTGAGCTCTCCGCCGTCCATGTTAATCAATGCCATGGAAGTCCGCAAGAACGGTCTCCCAAGTATCAAGGGTACATCCGCATCCTCATCGATATCTAGCACTACAAAGTCAACCGGAAAAATGTACTTGTCCACCTTGACAAGCACGTCTTCAATGATGCCTCTCGGATGTTGCACTGTTCAGTCCGCTAGTTGCAAAGTCATCCGAGTAGGCCTAGGCTCGCCCAAGCCTAGCTTTTGAAAGAAAGTGTATGGCATGACGTTGATACTAGCCCCTGAGTCCGCCAATGCTATTTCCTCACCTAAATTGCCAATATTACACAGAATGATGAAGCTTCCCGGGTCTTTCTTCTTGTTCGACATGTTCTTTTGCAATACCGCCGAGCATGAAGCATCTAAAATCACTGAAGCACTCTCCTCCAACTTCCTTTTGTTGGTCAACAAGTCTTTTAAGAACTTCGCATACTTAGGCATTTGGGCCAATGCCTCAACAAAAGGAATATTGATGTGGAGCTGCTTGAACAAACTCAAGAATTTCTTGTACTGTTCATCCCCTTGGTCATTTTTCAATCTAGAGGGATAAGGGATTCTTGGCTTGAAAGGTGGGGGTGCCACCTCTTTCTCTTTGCTCGTCCCCTCTTCGACCTCTATAACCTCGGGTGCGTGTTCTTTGGGCTTCTCACTCGGAAGCCTACCTTCAACCTTACGACCACTTCTCAAAGTGATCGCCTTCACATGCTCTCTAGGGTTGGTCTCTGTATTGCTCGGCAAGCTTCCATGTGGCCTTTCAGAGAGAGACTTTGCAATTTGCCCGACCTAATTTTCAAGGTTATGCAAAGAAGCGGTGTGGTTGCGAAGTGTAGCCTCGACTGATTCAAACCTCGTATTTGCAGATTGCACAAATCTAGCCAAGTGCTTCTCTAAGTCAGTCATTCGGGTTTCCAAACCTGAGACTTTGTTTTCCACCTGAGGGGCTTGTTGTTGTTGTTGGAAACCCGGTGGCCCCATCGCCTTTTGTGGACCCTGATTACTCCATGAGAAATTGGGATGATTCTTCCAACCCGAATTGTAGGTATTGCTATATGGGTTTCCTTGAGGTCTCCTGCCATTACCTACAAAATCAATGTTCTCCACCGAAGAACCATCACCAATAGAAATCGGGCAATCGGAGGGAGCATGTCCTCCATCACACTCGTTGCAATTAGTCACGGCCGCCACTCTATTTGAAGTTAGAAGATCTAACTTCTTACTCAAACTCTCCACTTGAGCCGCCAATGAAGTTACCACACCTATTCATGGAGACCAGCCACCTTTTTCTTCTCCCTAGCGTTCCATTGGTAGCTGTTTAGCCCCATTTCTTCAATTAACTGACGGGCCTCATCTAGGGTCTTGCTACCTAAGGTACCTCCTGCTGCCGCATCCAAAAGTTGCGTTGTACTCAGATTCAAACCATTATAAAAAGTCTGAACAATCATCCACTCCGGGAATCCGTGTTGCGGGCACTTTCTCAGGAGCTCCTTGAACCTTTCCCATGTGTCAAATAGAGACTCCAATTCCAACTGAACAAAGGATGAGATCTCATTCCTAAGCTTTCCAGGTTTTCCGAGAGGGAAATAACGGGTAAGAAAAGCTTCTACCATCTCCTCCCATGTGGTGATCGATGCTCTAGGTAATGAGTGTAGCCACTGCTTCACTCTCCCCTTTAGGAAAAATGGGAAAGCTCTCAACTTGATGGCATCATCCGTCACTCCGTTTATCTTCAGCATATCACACACCTCGAGAAAACTCTCTATATGACTGTTTGGATCCTCATCGGCCAAACCGTTGAACTGTGCGGATTACTGCAACATGTGGATTAATGCCGGTTTCAACTCAAAGTTCTGAGCTGTAATCAGGGGACGCACGATACTGTTCTGTCATAATCGGATAATGTTCGCTGTTGCTTGTTTTGTTCTGTCAGGTTTTCAGATTCTTCCACTTCCAAATCAGTTAAATTAGACTGTTCTTGCACAGGCTCTTTCCCTTTTCTTCTAAGTGTACGTTAAAGCTTAGGATCTCCTTCAATCAATATTGAGTGATTCCCTCAGGTCATAACCTGGAGCTGTACCCAAAAAGAAAGAAAAAGAAATCAGAACGATGATATAATAATAACATATGAAATAGAATGTATGGTGAAATAGCTAAGAAAACAAAGTGCAAAGTATCTCTAAACGCCCCCGACAACGGCGCGAAAAACTTGACAAGGTCACCTTGCGTATATCCCGCAAGTGCACGGGTTTGTCGAAGTAATAATCACGGATGAGTGGGTATCGAATCCACGGGGAGTAGGGAATAAAAAACACTTAATTCGCTTCTTATCTATGTGAAAGATCAATAGTGATAAGTGTGACAATGATTCAATTCTCAAAGGTAAAAGCAACAAGTAAGAGAGCACGAGTAAAGGAGAAGGTAAAGCAATCGATAAAGATGGGGTACTCGGATAATGCTCCGCCTAGGACGATTACTTTAAGTGCAAGAACCTTCTATTATGCTTCCTAATCAATGCATTAGTGAGTCGTGGAAATACTTCATTACATAATCCCAAATCTAAGGTCAACTATGCCTAACTCCATACATGTCCTAGAGGAGAAATTGAACAATCTCAACCCTCTCGCATAGAGTTGCAATGACCTCTAGGGATTCCAAGTGATAAATCTCTTCCTAATTATAGACCTAACCCTTTTGTCCAGGTGGAAGGTCCCTAACCACGATTAAGCCCTAGATACTAAGATCACCTCAACGCTTCACTCCGTTGCACTCGCAACTAAGCCCCAGCGGTGAGTCATCCCTTAGACCATTCACTCAATTATGGCCGCAAAGAACTCGAGAAACGGAGGTAGAATCTATCACGTCGGAGGGGAAAGGGGACACTCCTGTACCTTTCGACTCACCCTCTCAACCCTCTCCAACCTAGCTTTGTCTAACACTCGTGGTGTGTCACTCACTCACAAGGTTACCAAAAAGAACTCTCAACCCTAGTGTCACTCTAGGGGAGATGTTCATACAATCAAGCATTCAAGGTTGGAACTCACAATAAACATCAATTAATTGAAAGCATAATAAAGAGATTCAATGAAACGAATATATCCTAGGGTTCACAAATACCCAAGTACCCACTAGGGGTTTAGCTCTCCATGGAGCTAAGTACAATCAAAGAAATAGAATGTAAAAGCAATGAATCCATAGAAAAACCCCCTCGATAGTCGTGTCGATGGTCTTCTGGAGAGTCCTCTACTCGTCGTCCAAGGATTCCCTCGTCCGGTATAGGATACCCCTCGATGGAAGCTCCCCTACCAACCTTCTTCCTTAGGAATGACGATGTCAGAGCCATAGAACATCTCCAAAACCCTAGCCAATACCCCTCAAAACCCTAGCCGAAGCCCTCTCTCAAGTTGGGGAAAATATGGAGAGAAGAATGCTGAAATCGGTGCTGAATCGGCTTTAAATAGGGCTGGAATCGGGCGACTACACGGGCCTGTGGGTCTTTCACACGCCCATGTGGAATTTCCACACGGGTGTGGATAATTTCCACAGTGTTGCTACAATATCCGGCCTGAATAGCTTCCCGAATCCATACTTTCATCGGGGTAACGCAAACGGGCACACGTTCACGTCGTGGATCACTTGCTTCTTCAATGATAGACAAGTTGGTGGAGCTCTTGTTCTATGTGCATAAGTCGGAATGCTCGAGTTTGACTGCCCTTGTGCCCCTCCAAATGGATGTGCCAACTAGAATACGAGGAGGTTGGCACACACTCTAGCATCTCACACCCGACCTATGTATTCGCGTTTGAACCTTAGCAAGATTTCCTCCAAAATTGGTGCATTGTGCTCCACATTGGCTTCTTTCCTTCATACTCGGCCTCACAACCCTACCTGCACGAAAGTAACATAAAAACACACATATTAGTGTAAAAACCCGGGAAAAGTAATGCTCAACATAAGGAATGAGCGCTTCGCATTCATGTCGCACAAGCACTTATCAATGGGCATGTGTAATGTCATTCATGCTAGATAGGGCTTTTGATTTTTTCATGGCATGCCTTTTTTTATTGGGAAAATAGTGATTGATTTGTTGTCAGCAAGTGCACGGGTCGCACACAAGTAATACAGTGGTACCCTACGAGGGGTAGGGTTGTTAAATCTCAGGGGCTGGACTTAAAGTACTGATCTATCTTCTGATGTTCGGTTAAGAAAAGATTGAGAAAAGATTGAACTAAGAACTAAGAGTGTAAATGTGAATGATGGTAGTGATCGAGGGGCTGGACTTAAAGTACTAATCTATCTTCTGATGTTCAGTTAAGCAAAGATTGAGAAAAGATTGAATTAAGAACTAAGAGTGTAAATGTGAATGATGGTAGTGATCGAGGGATTAGGAATATGTTTTCAGCAACAAGAGAGCAATGCCTCATGATGATTCCTATGGGTCATAGCACACTGACTTGATTCTTATGGTTACATGGTACATTCTATGGTTCAAGTATGTGCCCCTAAGGCAATGATGCAACTATGGTTCTCAAATACACCAAGTTATGCCAAGATAACTAAATTACCTACGTAGCTATGCAAATCAAACCATCAAGTAATGAAATCACAAGATTAAACACAAGAAACACTAAGAACTCTGTAATCATTGCAAATCATGTGTTCAAAGTATACAAGACCACTTAGTTCACATCTCGAGGCATCATGGCCAGTTAGCCCTTCATGGATGGGTACAATGAGAAAGACATAGATAAATAACAAGAGAAAGAAGAAATGACTCCCTTCTACTCAAGTTGACTTTCCCCGCAAAGTTCCATACGCTTGATAAGTGCTTGTGTATAAGTAATACAAAGTATACTTTTCTTACATTGACCACTACTTTTACCAGATTTTATGCCTCATTCGTGTGTATTTGTGTTCTTTTGTGCATTTAGGGTTGTGGAGATGAGTTTGGAAGAAAAGAAGCAAAAGTAGGTCGCAGACGTGATTGTTGATGAAGTTCTTGGATCGAACAAAGGTGAAGACACAAGTTGTGCTCAAAGACATATGGGTGTGTGCCAACCTCCATTATGTTCAAGTGAATATACAAAGTGGAGGGGCTCAAAGGCAGTCACACTCATATGTACCGACTTGTGCAACATTATCAAGAGCTTCGTCAATGTGGTTTCATTGAAGACATGACGTGATCTACCGCATGGATGCGTGCCCATTCATTTGGTCTCAATGAAAAGAGTGGATTCAGGAGCATTCCGGTGAAGTATAGTAGTAGTTTACTGTACCAAATATTGTAGCAAAATCACTGTAAATATCCCTCTGAGAGTTTTATTTGGGGATCTTCTTCCTATCTTTTGCCTATCTTCTGGGGAGAGGTGGCTAGGGTTTGGAGAGGCTTTTGGCTAGGTTTTTAGAGTGGCTCTATGGCATTCGACATCGAGTTCCTTTAGAGGAGAACTATTGGGGGACTTTCGTCGGCATTGATTCGGCAAGGTGTGCCCAAAGTTTGACAAGGGAAGCTTTGGAGAAGATGAGGCGGCTCCACAAGACCATTGATACGGATTGCAAGGGGGTTTTCTCTATGGATTGCTTGCATAGTGTTAGGATTAGTCACATTTGGCCTTAGGTTTGGGATCGTGTGTCTTTGGATTTCCATGACTCGTTAAAATTCAATTAGGGGGCATGATATTAGTCTTACACTTGAACCAATAGTCCTAGGGTGAGCATTGTTCGAGTACCCCATTTTACTATCGATTGCCTCTCCTTATTCCTTTTGCTTGTTCTCTTGTATCTTTACTTGAAACAATAGTCAAAGGGTTGTGTCAATGCTCAACCCCACTTCTCTTGTGCCTCCAACTCCTCCTTGATCTCCTTAGGATGTGTGGTGGAGTCTGATCTTCATCCTCTTCAAAGTCTTCCCGGTGGAGAGTTAAATCCCTGAACAAAGATGAGGGTAAAACCCTAAAAACTGGAGTTAAAAGGGCCATCTTTGATAAGTGCTTGTATATAAGTAATACGAAGTATACTTTTCTTATATTGAGCATTAAGTTTCTCAAATTTTATAGTTCATTCATGTGTATTTGTGTTCTTTGGTGCATTTAGGGTTGTGGAGACAAATTTGGAAGAAAGGAAGGAAAAGTAGACTGCGGGAGTGATTGTTGATGAAGTTCTTAGATCGAACAAAGATGAAGACATGAGTTGTGCTCAAGGACATGTGGGTGTGTGCCAACCTCCATTGTGCTCAAGTTAGTGCACAAAGTGGAGGGGCACAAAAGCAGTCACACTCACATGTTCCAACTTGTGCAATATTATCAAGAGCTTCATCAATGTGGTTTCATTGAAGACACACCATGATCTACCGTGTGGATGTGTTCCCAATCATGTGGTCTTGATGAAAAGAGTGAATTTGGGAGCATTCCATCGAAGTACTATAGCAAGAAAAAAGTGTTCTAGAAATTCACACGGGCGTGTGAAAATTCCACACGCCCATGTGGATGCCCGATTCCAGCCTTATAAATACTGCTTTGAGAGTTTTATTTGGGGATCTTCTTCCTATCTTTTCCCTATCTTTTGGGGATAGGCGGTTAGGGTTTGGAGAGGCTTTTGGCTAGGTTTTTGGAGCGGTTCCACAATATTCGACATTGAGTTCCTAGAGTTCTTTGTAGTCATGATAGAGTGAAGTGCTAGGAGACAAACTCTTAGTTGCATGAGCAATAGAGTGAAGTGTTGAAATAATCCTTGGTGCAGGGGCTTAATCGTGACTAGGTGGTCTTTTTCCTGGGCCAAAGGGCTAGATCTATATTAGGGAATAGGGTTTATCACTTGGAATCTCTAGAGCTTCAAGCAACTCTACACAGTGTGAGGCCTCGAGAGTATCCCTTTCCGCCGGGGCATAGTGTAAAGGTTAGTCCTGGTTGACCTTAGGTTTGGGACCGTGTGTCTTTGGATTTCCATGTCTCATTAAACTTCAATTAGGGGGCATGATATTAGTCTTGCACTTGAAATAATAGTCCTAGGGTGAGCATTATTTGGGTACCCCGTTTTACTATTGATTTCCCTCCTTATTTCTATTACTTTCTCTTCTCCTTTCTTTATTTTTATTTTGCATTGATATTGTTCACTCAATTCACAAATCAGTTTACTCTATAGCTAAATAGCACTACTACTTGCTTCTGAATAACTATTCCCTATGGATATGACTATCCACTCACCGGGGTACTTTATTACTTCAACAACCCATACACCTGCGGCACACATGTGCAAGGGGTGTGTCAAGTTTTTGGCGCCGTTGTCGGGGAATAGGTGTTTTGGAAGCATTTTACAGTTTGCTATTCTAGCTAGTCATCACTTGTTCTATTTCACACTTTCTTATTGTTCTATGGTTCTGATTTGTTTTTCTTTCTTTGATTATAGGAAAGATGATTAACTCAAGTGAATTATTTGATACGATCATGGTAATGGTTGAGGACATAGAACAGAAGATACAGTTGTTTGTAATGCAATCCACTTCATGCTGTTTCATGCAAGGGCAATCCAGGATTAGTTATTCTTGCGGAGAAATTGATTAATAATCAGGATTAGAATTGGGAGCTAGTTAGTGTGTTGGATCAGTTTGAAAAGTCAGCACTGCCATCTAAGAATTATTATCAGGACGAAAGCTTGAAAAGGGTTCTTGCTCAGTTTGAATCACTCAGTCAAGAACAAAGCCATGAAATTTTCTTATTGAGTATTTCTAGTGCAGTTCAAAAAACTTAAGAAACAGAAAATGTGGAAATTATTAAATACCATTCAAACCAACAAGCACTAGAAAATAGTTTAGAGGATACTGTTGAACAAGAATCAACACAGTTCGAGGAGATTGATAGATTAAAGGAGAGCAAGTTACGACCATCCATTGAAGAACCTCCCGATTTGGAACATAATGCTTTGCCCGCACATTTGGAATGTGTTTTTCTGGCAAAAATGTTGAAGCTCGCTATCATTATAGCTTAAAATCTCTCTACAGATCAGAGGACCAAGCTGGTGAACATGTTGAAGTGACATAAATCTGCCTTCGCTTGGAAGATTTCTGACATAAAGGGCATTAATCATTCATTCTGCAATCATTAAATCCTAATGGAGGACAATTACAAGTTTGTGATTTAACCTCAAAGAAGATTGAACCCGAATATAAAGGAAGTTGTCAAGACAGAGGTAATAAAACTGTTGGATAAAGTAATTATTTACCCCATTACCGATAGTGCTTGGGTAAGTCCAACTCAAGTAGTCCCGAAGAAAGGAGGGATAACAGTGGCGAGAAATGAAATAAATGAATTAATTCCAACCAAGACAGTTACAAGTTGGCGCGTTTGGATTTATTATAGGAGGTTAAATGATGCAACTTGAAAGGATCACTTTCCACTGCCGTTTATTGTTCAGATGTTGGAATGTTTGGTTGGGCATCAGTTTTATTGCTTCCTTGACAGTATGTCAGAATATTTTTAGATTCCTATTGCCCCATAAGACCAAGAGAAGACAACATTTGCCTACCTCTATGGTACTTTTGCTTATAGAAGAATGCCTTTTAGATTACGCATTGCACTGGCGACATTCCAACGTTGTATGACTGCTATTTTTGATGATCTCATAGAAGATATCACGGAGGTGTTCATGGATGATTTCTCAGTGTTTGGAGACTCTTTTGAAATTTGTTTAAGAAATTTGTAGAGATTGTTAGTGAGATGCAAGGAGGCAAATCTTGTTCATAATTGTGAAAATTGTCACTTTATGGTCCAAGAAAGCATTGTCCTTGGTCACAAGATTTCCCAAATGGGGATGGAAGTAGACAAGGCAAAGATTGAAGTCATAGATAAACTTCCTCCACTAATGAATGTGGGGAGTTTGTAGTTTCTTAGGGTATGCAGGTTTCTACACAAGGTTCATCAAGGATTTTTTGAAGATCACACATCCGTTGACAAAACTCCTCGAAAAGGATGCTCCCTTTGATTTCATAAATGATTGCTTGACTGCTTTTAATTTGTTGAAAGAGAAATTAGTGCAAGCACCAATTTTGATCACACCAGATTGGAACAAACCATTCGAGCTCATGTGCAATGCCAGTGATTATGCTATGGGAGCAATTTTGGGGCAGAGGAAAGGTAAACAGTTCCAACTGATATATTACGCTACTAAGACTCTCACAAGTGCTCAAGAGACCTACACTACTATAGAAAAAAAGCTATTAGCAGTGGTGTTTGCTTTTAATAAGTTCAGACTGTACCTTATCTTATCTAGGGTCACTATATTTATAGATCACTTGGTACTTCGTTATCTCATGAACAAGGCCGATGCTAAACCGAGCTTGAGCTGATAGATTTTACTTTTGCAAGAGTTTGATATAAAGATAAAAGATAAGAGAGGTACCAAAAATGTGGTTACAGATTATTTATCTCGATTAGAGGTTTGTGAAGGGTAAGAGCCATCAAGTAGAGAAATTAACGATTTCTTTCCTGAAGAGCATTTTGTATTCAATCCAGGGTTTGGCATCAAGTGACAGCCCATGGTTCACGAATTTTGCAAATTACTTACCGGGGAAAGTTCTTAAGCAATGCCTAACCTTCCAACAAAAGAAAAAGTTCTTCAGTGATCTAAAGAATTATTTTTGGGATGATCCATTCTTGTTTCGCATTTGTTCGGGATCATGTGGTCTAGAGATGTGTATCATGGGAAGAGCGGTTGGGGACGTCCCCGGCACATTTTCACTTAGGACTGGTTCGAGGGCATTATGCTTCGAGTAGAACTGCTGAGAAGGCTTTGGCTGCCATATTCTATTGGCCGACTTTGTTTTAGGATGCATATCAGTTTGTTCTTTGATGTGACAGTTGTCAAAGAGCAGGGAATCATTCTCGAAGGGATGAAATGCCTCAGAACCTAATGCAATTTTGGGAGGTATTTGATGTGTGGGGCATTGCTTTCATAGGGCCATTTCCGAAATCTAATGGTAATTAATATATCCTGGTGGCCATTGATTATGTCTCCAAATGGGTGGAGGCTCAAGCTTTGCATAGTAATGATGCTAGAACTGTGGTGAAATTTTTGAAAAGGTTGTTCGCCCGATTTGGAACCCTACGAATTATTATCATTAATCGAGGAACGCATTTTTGCAATGCTCAACTTGAAAAGGTATTCAAGAGTTATAGAGTGCATCATCGCCTCGCTACTCCCTACCACCTGCAGACTAGTGTTTAAGTGGAGGTCACTAATAGAGAGCTTAAGAGAATCTTAATAAAGACAGTGGAACAAGGAAAGCAGGATTGGTTAGAATGATTGGATGACACACTTTGGGCTCACCGAACAACGTACAAGACTCTGATAGGGACCACTCCCTACAACTTGGTTTATGGTAAATTATGTCACCTACCTATGGAACTTGAGCACAAGCCATATTGGGCAATTAAGGAAATGAATGTTGACTTAAGCAAAGTGGGGGAACAAAGAATGCTTCACCTCAATGAACTGGATGAATGGAGGCTGAAGGCATTTGAGAATGCTAGGATTTATAAGGAAAGAATTTAGAAGTGGAATGACAAGCATATCAAGAATTCGAAAGAGTTCAAAGTAGGTGATCAGGTTCTATTGTTTAGTTCTCACCTATAATTATTTCTGGGCAAACTTAAGTCTAGATGGTTTGGTCCATATACTATCACTCAAGTATCACCCCATGGGGCTATTGAAATCACCCATCTTAAGAAGGGTACATTTAAGGTAAACGGACATCGGCTCAAACCATATTTTGGTTGCGAGGTTAGTAGCAATGACAAGGAAGTATTCTTTATTCATGAACCCCCGTTAGGTAAGGACTGGTACGTAATGCTTAGTGACGTTAAACAAGCACTTCTTTGGAGGTAACCCAAGTCTTTACTGTTTTTCTAGGTCTTAGTTTAGTGTTTGCATGAATTAAAGCTTTAGTGTTGGTGTCTTGCTTTTTACATGCTATTGCTGTGTTTTTCTCGTGGATCGTTGGTGTTTGAGTGTTGATAAACGCCCCTTGCGTATATCGCGCAACTGCACGGGTTTGTCAAAGTAATAAAATCCCAGATGAGTGGGGTATCGTATCCACACGGAGTAGGGAATAAAAACACTTAAATTGTTTTTAAACTAAGTGAAAGATAAATAGTGATATGTGTGACAAGATGTAAAAAACAAAAGTAAAATAACAATAAAGAGAGCACAAGTAAAGGAGATGGTAAGGCAATCGATATAAATAGGGTACCCGGATATTATTCCCCTTCGAACAATCGTTTCAAGTGCAAGAACCCTCTATTATACTTTCTAACTGATGCAATAATGAATTGTGGAGATCCTTAAATACATGGTCCCAAATCTAAGGTCAACCATGCCTAACTCTATACATGTCCCGGAGGAGAAATTGAATAACCTCTCAACCACGCACTCGTATAGAATTGCAATGAGTTCTAGGGATTCCAAGTGATAAATCATCTTCCTAGATGTAGACCTTACCCTTTGGTCTAGGTGAAAGGTCCTTAGCCACAATTAAGACCTAGGTGCTAAAATCACTTTCACGATTCACTCCGTTGCACCAGCAACTAAGCCCCAGCGGAAGGTCATCCTTTAGCCCATTCACTCTACTATGACCACAAAGAACTTGAGGAAATGGAGGTAGAATAAGTCACACTGGAGGGGAAAGGGGACACTCCTCTACCTCTCGACACACCCTCTCGACCCTCTCCAATCTAGCTTTGTCTAACTCTCGTGGTGTGTCACTCACTCACAGAGTTACCAACAAGAACTCTCAACCCTAGTGTCACTCTAAGGGAATAGCCATACAATCAAGCATTCAAGATTGGAACTCAAATAAAACATCAATTAATTGAAAGCATAATAAAGAGGTTCAATAAAACGAATACATCCTAGGGTTCACAAATACCCAAGTACCCACTAGGGGATTTAGCTCTCCATGGAGCAAATTACAATCAATGAAATCAAATGTAAAAGCAAAGAATCCATAGAAAAGCCCCTCAATAGTCTTGGCGATGGTCTTGTGGAGAGTCCTCTACTCGTCCAAGGGTCTTTTTGTTAGGCCTAGGATACACCTCGCCGGATTGATGCCGATGAAAGCTCTCCCACTAACTTTCTTCCAAATGGAGCAAGATGTCAGAGCTATAGAACCTCTCTAAATCCCTAGCTAATATCTCTCAAAACCCTAGCCGAAACCCTCTCTCATGTTGCGAAAAAGATGGAGAAAAGAATGCTGCAATCGGGGCTAAAATTGCCTTTTAAAGGGCTGGAATCGGGAATCCACACGCCCCTGTGGGTGCCCCTATGGATTTTTCATACGGCCGTATGGAATTTTCAAACGCCCATGTGGATTCTCTGTTTTCATCCTTCTTCGACAAGCTGCTAACTTGAATACGAGGAGGTTGGCACACATTCCAGCATTTCGAACCCGACTTATGTCTTTGCGCTTGAACCTTCTCAAGATTTCCTCCAAATGGTGCATTTACGATCCACATTGGTTTCTTTCTCTAATATTCGGCCTCACAACCCTATCTGCATGAAAGTAACATAAATACACACATATTAGCGTCAAAACCTTATAAAAGTAATGCTCATCATAAGGAAAGAACATTTCACATTCTTATCGCACAAGCACTTATCAAGTGTGCTTTAATGTGACTGGTGAAGTTTTAGGTCATTTTGAGAATGTTTCTATAAGTCTCTGATAAAATTTTCAGTGTTTATGTAGTCTCTGTATGTGTATAAGTGTTGCATAAATTTTTCTGCAGAGTTTGTTGTTTTTCTGAGTCATCCAGAGAAGACACACAGATGCGTGGATGGGCGTGTGTTTTTATTAAGAGCTCAACTTCTCCATCCTGAGAAGGCACAGGGGCGTGCGTATACCCTTGTGAGAGACCTTGTGATGGTCACACGTCCATGGGTAATTTCCACACGGGCATGTGGATCTCTGCAGAGTGCCAAGTCTTCATCCCGAGAAGATACAGTGGCGTGTGTCTGTCCTTGTGGATGACCCTGTGAATGGCACATGGGTGTGGGTAATTTCAACATGCCTGTGTGAAACATTGAAGAGACTTCCTCTCCATCCCGAGAAGACACAGGAGCATGTGAGTGCCCCTGTGAGCATCCACACGCCTGTGTGGAATTTTCACAAGGGTGTGTGGAACACTTAGAAAATTTTCTCGGGGGAATAGAGGAGTCAAAGGGACCTATGGGTCGGGCACACGGCGTGGGGAATTTCCACATGCTCATGTGGATGTATTCAGAGGCAAACAGAGCCATCCCGAGAGCACACAAGGACGTGTGGATGCCCTTGTGAAGCTCCTGTTGAGTCAGACGGGCATGGGTAATTTCTACATGCCTGTGTAGATGTGTAGATCGCCAAGAGCCGTGACTTTTATTTAAAATTCACTCCCGCATCTTCATTTTGAAACTCCCAAATGCTCAAAGAATGCCTCCATTTGTTTTCCCGACCATATTCGCGTCTATATACAGGTCTTGTGGATTGTTTTCTAGCTATTCTCGAAGTTTTCAATCCCTAGTTGTCAGTAAGCCTCAAATCCCTTTTCTTCTTCGCCAATCTAATTTATTTTGCTTAAATTGGTCAATGTTGCTTCAATTTTATGTTTAAATGGTTGGTGACTGACTTTAGAGTGTTCTAGAACAATTTTATGATGTATTTGGAGAATTTTTGTGAGTTGGCCATGCGGTTTTCACGCCATGAAGATCCACACTGGCATGTGGAATTTTCACATGACCATGTGGATTCCTCTAGAATTAGTTTTTAAAGGTTAATTTGATCATTTTCTTTCGATTATTCTAGGTATGGCTCCCAGATCGAAGAAAGCAACTGGCAAGGATCCCTGTGAGCCATCTCCAGAACACATGGAGTTTGTGATCCCCGAGCACCAAGCATGTTTTAAGCGTTTGTCTAAGCTCAAGTTCGGACAGTTATGGTTCCTGGACTTGAGCGCACTCAGGAAGATTCAGTTAGGGGATGCGATGGCCGATGAGGTGGTTAAGTTATTCTCGGTGGGTAGTTGGCAACGTTTGTTGTCAATCAGAGAGCCAGCTATCTGCATGTTGACGCTAGAGGTGTTGGCGTAATTTGAGTTCAATCGCTCATACTCTAGCTTCGACAACATCGACGCCATCTAGTTCAGAGCCTTTTGGCAGTATCACAGTATGAGCATTACACAGTTTTTAGTCTGATTGGGTCTTTATAATGAGGCATATATAGATACAGAGGAGTATGAGTAGTGATACACCCCTTGAGTGTGTGTACCATAAGTGCACGGGTCGTCGAAGTAATAAAATACCCGGTGATTGGCTAGTCGAATTCACAGGGAATAGTTGCTCAAAACATAGGTATTGCTACTTAACTATAGTGAAAACCAAGTTGTGATGTTGATTCAAATTGTCAATGAAAATAAAAGTAAAAAGAAAAAAGAGAAAGGAAAAGGAATAAGGAGCGGCAATCGATAGTAAATTGGGGTATCTGTACAATGCTCACCCTAGGACTATTGTTTCAAGTGTAAGGCTAGTATTATATCTCCTAATTGAAGTTCAATGAGTCGCGGAAATCAAAAGACACACGGTCCCAAACCTAAGGTCAACTGTGACTAACCTGTACACTATGCCTCGGCTGAAAGGAATACTCTTGACGCCTCACATTGTTCAAGGTTTATTGAAGCTCTAGGGATTCCAAGTGATAAACCCTACTCCTTAATATAGATCTAATCCTTTGGTTCAGGTGAAAAATCCCTAGTCACAATTAAGCCCCAGTACTAAGGATTACTTCAACACTTCACTCTGTTGCTCACGCAACTAAGCCCCAGTAGAGTTTGTCTCTTAGCACTTCACTCTATCATAACTGCAAAGAACTCTTGGAATGTGGAGGTAGGATAAATCACAACGGAATGGAAAGGGGACCTTCCTCTACCTCTTGATTCACCATCTTAATCCTCTTCAACCTTGCTTTGTATAATCCTTATGAAGTGTCACTCATTCACAAGGATTACCAAGATAGATTCTCAACCCTAGTGTCACTCTAAGGGAAAATCAATTCAACAAGCATTCAAGGTTGAAACTTAATTAAAACATCAATTAAAGAAATATAATAAGAGTCAATGAAACAAAATCATACTAGGATTTAGAAGTCCAAGCACCCACTAGGGGTTTAGCTTTCTATGGAGAAATACAAAAAGCAAATATGAAATCAAGGAAAAGTGCAAGCAATCCATAGAGAAAACCCCTCGTAGTCCGTGATAGATGGTCATGTGGAGCCGCATCATCTTCTCGAAAGGTTTTTCTTGTCAAGCCTAGGCACACCTCACTGAATCGATGATTACAAAAAGCTCCCCTAATAGCTCTCTACCAAAGGAACTAGATGTCGAATACCGTAGAACAGCTCCAAAACCCTAGTAAAAAGCCTCTCCAAACACTAGCCGCCTCTCCCCAGAAGATAGGGAAAAGATAGGAAGAATCTCTCCAAATAAAACTCTTAAAGTGATCTTTATGGGGCTGGAATCGGGCATCCACACAGCCATGTGGAATTTCAGATCTTCGTTTCATGCGCGCTATGAACAGTAACTTCTAAGTGATTTTCGCTATAGTATTTTTTGCTACATTGAATTACTATAGTACTTTTCATGAATGCTCCTGAGTCCACTCTTTTCATCAAGGCCACATGAATAGGCACACATCCATGCGGTAGATCAGGTTGCGTCTTCAATGAAACCACATTGACAAAGCTAATGATAATATTACATAAGTCGGGACATGTGAGTGTGACTGCTTTTGTGCCCCTAAATTTTGTGTATTTACTTGAGTACAACGGAGGTTGGCACACACCCACATGTCTTTGATCACAACTTGTATCTTCATGTTTGTTCAATCCAAGAACTTTATCAACTATTACATCCACGATCTACTTTTGCTAACTTTCTTTCAAACTTGTCTCCACAACCCTAAATGTACAAAAGAACACAAATACACACAAATGAGCCATAAAATCAGATAAAAGTAATGCTCAATGTAAGAAAAAAATACTTTGTATTAATTATACACAAGCACTTATCAAGCAGTTACCGACGGACTACCCTGGCAGTTTGACTCCGTAGTGTGTATACAAGGCGTTGTGTGGGCAGGGGCAGTACGAGCTGCGATCTCCAAGGTGACATGCCTCTCTCGACCAGCTTACCGTTACATCCATACTGTTCTGAGCAGATCAGTGAATGGATGTGGAGATAACATGGGAGTCTTGAGCCGACAGGAGCTACTCTATTTATATTCGATGGTAAAGAGTGAGCCGTTCTGTCTTAGACACATCCTGGCCGAATATTTGTGTCATCAGTGCCAGTACACCAGAGTTGGGGTGATCTTCTCAGGTACATACATTACTTGACTCATTATAGGGATGGGTTTGATAGAGGCCATCAGAGGGGCCTAGAAGACGATTGTACCATCTTTCCTCGGCCTAAAGATAATGAGATTGATGGATATGATCCGCAGATACAGAGACGAAGTTTATGTTATGATCATGTCCCCACTAGAGATGGCCGAGGATGAGATGACATAGCCGAAGGGCCTCAGCCTGTTCTTGAGCCACAACCGGAGCAGATGGGACAAAGGCACCTCCCACAGCATAGGAGCCACCTCCAGTGAATATCTTCTCTCTGACTCAAGCTCATGATCGCTCCGAGAGGCTCGAGAGTGCGGTGGGGGTGCTACAGTAAGGTTTAGCTGAGGTTCGCGGTACACAAGTTGCGAACCATGCCGAGGTGATGGCACATATTGACACCTTACAGCAGCTACTAGAGCGAGACATGACCTCACCCTTCATTATGAGACCCTGAGCTCCGCCGACACCTCCAGCATCACCAGCAGCACCAGTATCATCTCCAGCAATGACAGCAGCACTAGAGCAGAATATCAACGCTTGATGTGTCTTTACTTTTATTTGTTTTTATGTCTTTATGTTTTGTTATTTTTATGTTTGGACTTGTATCACTCAGAAAGGATCTTCCTTCTGAGTTTATCTTTTTTATTTTTAGTATCTCGAGTTGTATTTCATTTTCGTATCTCTATAGACTCAATTTTATTTTGTATATGTACATTGAGGGTAATGTACATCCTAAGTGTGTGTGTTTATGGGGGGTGGGAGGAGGGGGGTGGGGGTGGAGTTCATATTACATGTGTTCTTTACCTTAGTTGCAATGGTTATATTCTTAAGTGTAGGAAAAGTTTTAACATTGAATACTATCATGCACTAGTTTTACTTAAATCTTTTTAAGAATTTTGCCCGATTATCACTTGTTGTACTACTCATTTATTAAACCTTGTGGAAACTCAAGTTCATCATTTAAAGGACTGTTTAAGTATGTTTCTTGTTTTAGAATCTCTATAAAAAAAAATGTTGTGTTTGTTTATGTTGTGCATTGGGGGTGGAATTAGCTACCACCTATGAAGTGCCGAATGCCCCACAGCATGAATAGTGACTCTGATACAGTACTTCTACAATACCTGCTACAGAGCTGAATCCCTAAAAATGCCGTTTTTGTTGTCCAATTTGTCCAATTTGTATGTTTGAGCTTCGTTCGGTTCTTTAAGGATCTACAACACTGAAATAACCAATTTAGACTTAAACGGGCATCAATTCATTAAAATATACACAAATAATACAAAATTAATACATATAAAATACGTATGTTTAGGTGTTTATCAAACATCGCCACACCTAGGCGTTTGCTTGTCCCCGAGCAAACACACATGAAAGAATAGGGGTAAGAAGATAAACTGCTAAATGTACGACCTCAAGCTCAAACAGTGAAGAACCCCACAGGCACAAATAAGATGAAATCAAGAAAATGAGTTGCACAATAACCAATTCAGTAGAGATAGTCATTATTCCTTTAGAGTGCTTTCCTCGTGAGTGTGTGTATACTTCATCCCTCGCTCTCCCTATTCATGCCACATTTAATGACTACAGGTGTTAGAAATGTTAAAGACACCCTCAATGGAAAATCAAGAGTTCTTTAGTTCACAGTCAATACTTTAGCTTCTAAGTGAATGCATGATAGAGTCCAGGAGAATAAGCATTTTTTTTTTCTAGTCCGCCTAACGTAGATTGCACAAAATATCTTATAATCTTTCAGAGGGATGCACATGCTGATTAGGCTCAAGAGCCACCCAACTTACTCGATTACAATCTACATAGACGCATTCATGCTAAATTAGCAGAGGAATACTGACATAGACTCATTTTTTCATTTTTCCATTTTTTTTAAGATGACAAATATATACATGTCTCATGAGCACCTTCATGCAAAACTTCACTTAGGGATAAAAGCAAAATGAACAAAAGAACCAAAAGCTCTTAAAAGACCACTGAGGGAAAAATTTACCACTCTAACACTTTAAATCAAAGAAGTTGGTTAGCTGGGGCAAACAAGGTAGAAGTTCTGTGTCAAAGTTGTGAAGAAAGCACTAGAGAGAAAATCTGACTTCCTTAAATCACAAATAACACTACAACTCATTACTATCATTCATTCAAGCCAGGAGGTTCTTAACAATAAATCATAGCTATCACTGGTGAAGTAAGCATGCAAATAACCCATCCCCACACCTGGAATCGTACATTGCCCTCAATGTACACTAATCAGCAGAACATGGTGTAGAATTCATAATAATTAAATGAGGCATGAAAGGGAAGGGTAAAGAGACTGCCCCATTTGGTTGATGAAGATTGTGCAGTGAAAGCACAGTCAGTGGGCAACAAGTCTAGTGAAGAGTAAAGGAGGTGGGGCACAATCCGTGAAAGGTCTCCAAGGCTGGGTGATGGTCGTTAGTAGGTGCAGCAGGTGCCAAGTATGTGGTAGTTCCTGAGGTAGTGCCGGAGGATGAAGAAGACCCACGCACGAAAGAAAGAACTTCACGCATATCCCTTGCCAACTGTCTAAGTGTCACAGTATTCTCTTGATGTCCTTGACGAAGGGAACGAATCTCGCCCTGAATCTCCATAAGGCGAAGCTCAACTTGAGGTGGTGCGTTGTCTGGCTCAGAATCGGACTGTGGTGGAGAAGTAGTGATGCGCTCACCTGTGACTGAGTACTGGATAATGGCATATGTGTCACCACATTTCTCCACCATCCCCATGGAAAACATAGTAGCCATTCCCAAGGGTGAAGATCCACCAACAATGTGCATGTCCCGGGTGTGCTTGATCAAACCCATACCTCGAATCATACGTGTAATATATGGTCCAGCGAAAATTTATCTAAGGAGCGTGTAAGAACCCTGATGAACAAACAACTCGGCAAAGAGGTGATGAAGGTGGATCGGGTAACGCTCAATGATACTGTATAGCATGAGTAAGTCGGAGCGTGTGATTACCCCAGTGCTATCACCCCAGCCGCCAATACCTCTACTTAAGAGTGCATGAACATATCGATGCACGGGATTGTGAAGACGAGATGCTTTCCTTGACTAATTCATGCTCCGGCTAGAGATTATATTCCAAAATCGTGTGTGTGTCATGGTGGGCGGAAATTCTGTAGGAAGATGATGACATGTGGGTGTGTTCACGAATCCTGCATCATACAAGCCCAAGAAACAACCCAATTGTGTGTCACTAATGGTGCGCATTTGTCCCAAAGACTTGGAAACTTATCCCGGACGGTCTTACTAATTCGATTGTGCTTAGGGCCTCCAAGGTGAGCTCACGGTAAGCCGGATCATTAATTGAGAAAATTCTGTCCCAACCATAATGATTGATTAATTCGAACATGGTCTCGGCCACTTCGAGGTCATTGTATTCAATTGTCTGGGATAATACCAAAAGTTATGGACTTTAAGAGATTGTAGCGTGCCCTATGTTGTGGTAAGGCTAAGGGTGGCACACAACTAGGTGCCGCATCGTGTTTTGGCCGCTTTGATAAAACTCGCTTGACCGGCATTCCTATGCCACAAAAACACAAGATCAAACCAAGATTTTCATGAATACAATCATAGGGGCTATCCATATCATCATAGAATTAAGAAAAAAAAATTGAATGCACCAAATTTTCAATGTGGAAAATGAAAACATCAGCATTTGCTACAGTAACTCGTGAAAATTTTTTGCAAGAGCTTCTCCTAGACATGGAGCTTCCCAAAATTTACAAATGAAGGAAAAACTCTAACAATTAAGCACACACCACGTCACAACAACCATATATGCCATTCACACTTGAAGAGCAAGAGAACAAAACCAACAAAAACCAAGTTTTTAGTAAAACTTTGAATTAGGGCTTGAAAGCTTGGAGTGAAGAGATCTTGCGAAAAAGATGGTAAAACTCTGATTAAATCCCAAGATTGAGTTTGCAAAATGGAGGAGAGGAGATTAGAGAAGAAAAAAAACAAGAAAAATGGTGGAGAAATGAGGTAGAGTGAAAGAGAAATGAGAGAAAGCAAGGTGGAGAAGATGGAAGATGATGAAGAGAGAGAAAAGGGGAAACACACCCCTTTAATGAGCTACCTAGCCCATGCGGGGTCCATGCGGGCGCATGGTGCCCACATGGGCTGGAAAGCCCAGCCCGTGAGGCTCACGGGCGGCATGCGGGTGTATGGCGCACGTGAGGATTTCCGGCCCCGCGCGCCGTACGAGGCTGGGAACCTTACGGGCGGTCTCGCGGGGCGCATGGTGCCCGTTAGACCTCAGCCCACTTGGCTGTGGTCCTCATGGAGGGGGGGTCTTTCGCGGTGCCATGATGCCTACAAGGCCCTAGAACCAGCCACAAGTGTCCATACGGGCCGTATACAACCAGTATGGACTTGGAAAATCAAAAAATTGGCATGGTTTCTCTTGCAAACTCAATAAAATATGAATTACAATTTCTTAAATGCCAAAATAACAATGAAAGACATCTAAACAATACTAATTCAGGGCCAATGACAAGCGAGCAAGCCTTAGCATGAGTTGAGCACAACAACAAAAATACAAGAAACTCGCAAACATAAGCATTCAACCACAACAAAGAAACTAAGAAACTAAAAAAATATGAAAATTTAAAGACGACGAATTTAAATTCTTGGGTTACCTCCCAAGAAGCGCTTGTTTAACGTCATTAGCTCGACACACCTTCATTCTTACATCATGGTGGATCAAATGGTGGGGACTTACCTCCAAGTCCAAGAGAAGTGCTCCAAGATAGGTATGTCTTCATTCGGTGACCGTTAACCTTAAATGTACCTTTCTCTTGATGAGTTATCTCGATGGCGTCATGGGGAAAAACTTGTGAAACTGTGAAGGGTCCGAGCCATCTTGTTTTTAACTTCCCCGGGAAGAGTCGTAACCTTAAATTAAAGAGGAGAACCTGGTCCCCTTCCTTGAAGTGCTTACCTTGTTTAATGTGTAGGTCATGATACTCCTTAATCCTTTTCTTATAAAGCAGGGGATTTCATACGCCATAGTGCGCCATTCATCGAACTCACTTAGTTGGAACTTCCTGTTATGGCCGAGTAGATGAGGATCAAAATTCAATTACTTGATAGCCCAGTATGCTTTATGTTCTAATTCAACGGGTAAATGGCAAGCTTTCCCGTAGACCAGCCTATAAGGGGTTGCTCTAAGAGGTGTCTTATACGCTGTCTGATATGCCCAAAGGGCATCATCCAGATGATCTGCCCAATCTTTCCTGTGCTGACTCACGGATTTCTCCAAAATTCGTTTCAATTCGCTGTTAGAGACTTCAACTTGCCCACTAGTTTAAGGATGATACGGAGTTCCAACCCTGTGGGATACTCCATATCGCTTTAGGGTGTTTGCAAACTGAGAGTTACAAAAGTGAGTCCCTCTATCACTGATGATTGTCCTTGGTGTACCAAACCTGCAGAATAGTTTTTATAAAAATTTTACTACCACTCGTGCATCACTTGTGGGGGATGCCTGTGCTTCAA
This sequence comes from Dioscorea cayenensis subsp. rotundata, assembly GCF_009730915.1. NCBI lineage: Eukaryota > Viridiplantae > Streptophyta > Magnoliopsida > Dioscoreales > Dioscoreaceae > Dioscorea > Dioscorea cayenensis. The sequence goes on from NC_052478.1 coordinate 14,580,072, forward strand.
CCCATTTAGAAACATAATCCACAGCTACCAAAATAAACTGATTACAATGGGAACTAGGGAAAGGGCCCATGAAATCAATCCCCCACACATCGAATACCTCACAAGCTTGGGTCCAGGTTTGTGGCATCTCACATTTCCTTGAAATATTTCCAATCCGTTGGCACCTATTGCAACATTGAACAAACTTCTGTGCGTCTTGAAAAATGGAAGGCCAATAGAAACCTTCATCTAGAATTTTCCTGGTTGTCCGTTTGGCACTGTAATGCCCCCTAGCGGGACCGGCATGACAGTGCTCCAAGATAGAATACCCTTCCAAATGAGATATACACCTCCTCACCACCTGGTCAGCGCAAGTTCTAAACAAATAGGGATCCTCCCAGAAGTAATATTTCAGATCAGAGTAGAACTTCTTACTTTGTTGATAAGTTAGTCCATCAGGACGTGTCCCTGCAGTAATATAGTTTGCAAAATTACCAAACCACGGAGTTTCTTCTTCTCTCAATATCCGAATGCTAAACAACTGCTCGTCAGGAAAGCCATCATTTATCTCCTTTCTCTCCTTGGTGCATTCTAGTGGGGTTACAAGGCGTGATAGGTGGTCAGCGGCCAAGTTTTCGCCCCCCTGCTTATCTTTTCTCTCCAAGTCGAACTCCTGAAGAAAAAGTACCCACCAGATCAGATGAGGTTTTGCATCCTACTTGCTCAAAAGATATTTTAGAGAGAAATGGTCAGTGAACACGATCACCTTTGATAACACTAAATATGAACAGAACTTGTCGAATGCAAAAACCACAGCAAGCACCTCTTTCTCGATGGTAGTATAATTCTCCTGAGCACCATTCAATGTCTTACTTGCATAGTATATAGGGTGGAAATGACCCCCTCGACATTGCCCAAGAACTGCCCCCACTGTGAAGTCGCTAGCATCACACATAAGTTCAAAAGGTAAATTCCAATCGAGAGACACGATAATCGGAGCTTCAACAAGCTTTTTCTTGAGGGTAAGGAAAGCAGTCATATACTCATCACTAAACTCGAATGCAGTGTCTTTCTCAAGGAGTTTTGTATTTGGTCGGGCAATTAATGAAAAATCCTTGACCAACCTTCTGTAAAAACCTGCATGTCCCAAGAAACTTCTAATGGCCTTTATTGATGTTGGGGGAGACAGCTGTTCGATAGTGGAAACCTTGGCCTTATCCACCTCGATTCCCTGTTGTGATATCTTATGGCCAAGCACAATGCGTTCCTTGACCATAAAATGACACTTTTCCCAACTGAGAACCAAGTTGGTTTCCTCACATCTGGCTAAGACCCACTCTAGATTTTTGTGGTAGAGGTCGAAAGAATCACTGAAAATCAAGAAATCATCCATGAAAACCTCTATGATATCTTCCACTAGATCATATATGGTCATTATACATCACTGGAAGGTAGCTGGCGCATTACATAGTCTGAAAGGCATATGGCAGTAAGCAAAAGTACCATAAGGGCATGTGAAAGTTGTCTTCTCCTGGTCTTCTATGGAGATGGGGATTTGAAAGTACACTGAGAGACCATCCAAGAAACAGTAATAGGAGTGCCCCGCTAGTCGTTCAAGCATTTGGTCAATGAAAGGTAGAGGGAAATGATCTTTTCTATTAGCGTCATTGAGTTTTCTATAGTATATGCACACCTGTCATCCTGTAACCGTTCTAGTGGGGACTAATTCATTCTTTGCATTCGTGACCACCATCATTCCTCCCTTTTTGGCACTACTTGCACTGGGCTCAACCACTCACTGTCAGAGATAGGGTAGATGATGGCTGCATCAAGAAGTTTAATCACCTCGTTGCACACTACTTATTTCATATTAGGGTTGAGCCGTCTCTGGGGTATAGTTGTTGGGCTATGATTATCTTCCATGAGAATCGTGTGTGTAAAGGAGAGGCTAATTCCTTTAATATCTGAAATCTTCCACGCAATTACTTTTTTGTACTTCTTTAACACACTCAGAAGGTCGAATTTTTGCTTAGGGGTCAGATCTGAGGCAATGGTGATTGGAAGTTTTGATCCCTCTGCCAGAAATGCATACACCAGGTGTTCGGGAAGTGGCTTTGGTTCTAATTCCGGCGGTTCCTGAATTGATGATTTTAATCTCCCAAACTTCGAAAGATCAATATCCTCGAACCCTCTACAATCATCTTCCTTGGAGCTACCACTACCCATACACTCTTCCATAACGTGAATCTCACCTCCAGATGACCCTGAGTCACTTTCCACCATAAGATCTATTTCCTCTTCATTTTGCTGAACTAGTACGACAGAGTCATCGGACTTGTTCCTCTCTTCCTCATCGGTGGGGATGGAGGGGAGGTCAGGTGGAATAAGCTCAACTACTGGCAACACACTGTCGGACTTCATATAATGAGTGAATAGGTCTGGACGTCATGTTCTCCCAGGTGTATGGTTCTAGCCACATTGTAATGTTTAGACCATCTCCAACTATCAAGAATGTGTGTACTCATTATTCCCTCTAGTTCAAATGTCGCTAGAGATTCAAATGGGAAATTTGAGTACGGGATCTACAGACAGGAAGCGTCACCCCAACCGCTAGCTACAACCATGATTATAGTGGATAATGAATAACCAGGAAATGTTAAACAAAGAAAAATATTTAAAGCCCAAAATAATTTCAAATGAATGGAAATGTATATACAAAAAAAGAAATATAAAGAAACAAATGTTCAAAATAAAAGATGCAATGGCTAAATCAACAAGCTCTATGTTTTCCGAGTATTCCTTGTGGCTCCACAGCAATGGCACCAAAAACTTGATGCACGATCTGCAGGAGCACGGAGTTGTCAAGTAATACCTCTCGTGCGAGCACGAGAGGGTCGTATTCCCTGGGCCCAAGGATCTATCCTTACTTCTTCTTCACGTATTGTCTAGCCGAAAGATTTAAAGGGTTTCTCTAATATGTTAATTAAAATGAAAGAACTACAAGTGGAGTATAAAACAAGGCAAGGGTATAAAATAAGGGGAATGAAATGGTCACAGATGTGGATTCCCTATGGGCTACTAAAGTGCAAAAGATGCTAAGAATGTCATGCAATTGAAGGTTTGGACCTAGACATTTTCTAAATTAGATCAACCCGATGGTCACGGCAATTGACCCCTAATCCGGTATAAGTATTGATACAGAATTTTTTCCGATCAAATCCTCATACAATTGCATTAACAAAGGGGGAATTCTCTAATTAAAGCCGGAACACAACTTGGTCAAGCCCTAATGTTGGAGGGGTATAAAATACCCTATGGTCACGGTGTATTCGTACATGAATCCTTTCCAGACTTGGTGTGTTTGGTACAAGGGCGATGGTCATGCTACCGAGTACAACCTAGGAGTTGGTTTATAGAGTTCTCATGTAAGCAACACATTAAATGTACAAAGAATGAATCACAAACACATAACAATTGCAATAGACAAAATTAGATCATCCAAATACATAAGTTCACCCCAAGGTTCACCGGCATCCGGTGACCTTGGGGTCTACTCGGCCATGCAAACAAATATAAACAATAGGTCCATGAAAACAAGTACAAATGACATAAAAAAACTCTCTCAAACAATAGAAGTGTGATGACAAGCCAAGTTAGGTGGAAAGCTTCCACGGACGCCGCGATCGGGGGGTGGCTTCCCTCATCATCTACAAGCTCCCAAAGAAGAGATTGATGAAGATCTAGCCAAACCAAGCTTCTCCCTTTGATTCCCCTTCTCCAAAATGTGTGATCTTGCCTCCTCTGAACTGGTGGGAGTCGGCTCTAAGAACTCCCCCAAAAAGCTTTCTCCAAAAAATGTCCTCCTTTGCCCTAGAAATTCAGTACAATATATACCCCATCAGGTCCATATGGGCTCCATGCGGGCGCACGAAGCCTATGAAGCTCACTGCCATTTTGCCCAAAAAAGGTGTCAGTACTACAGTACACAGCTATAGTGTTTTTGCTACAGGGTTTCTGCTACAGTGATTCGCGTTGTGAATTTCCAGCAAACCTCACGGGTACTCATGCGGGCGCATGGCCCTCGTGAACCTCACAGCTGAATGCCCCGCAGCATGAATAGTGACTCCGCTACAGTGCCTGCTACAAGTGCCGAAACCCCAAAAATGCCGTTTAGACTTTGTGTCGAATTTGTCCAATTTGCATTTTTGAGCTTCGTTCGGCTCTTTTAGGACCTGCAACACCGAAATAACCAATTTAGACTTAAACGGGCATCAATTCATGAAAATATACACAAATAATACAAGATTAATACATACAAAATACATACATTTAGGTGTTTATCAAGTTACTACCTTTATTTTTGTATATAATTAAGTCCTTTTTCATCAGAGCTTTGAGGAGTACATGTTGGGTTGACTTGAGTGAGCTTACACACACTACACAATATCGGGTTTTTGTCTTTTTCGATTCAAGTATTTAGCTAGAGAAATGATTCTTCTTATTCGGTGTTTGAACTTTTCCTTACTTGTAAAATGCCTCTTTTGTATGCTTTTGGTGAACCTAAGGCCAAGCACTTTTATGTTCCGACTTGTGCAATATTATCAAGAGCTTCGTCAATGTGGTTTCATTGAAGACACGGCGTGATCTACCACATGGATGTGTGCCCAATCATGCGCCTTCGATGAAAAGAGTGAATTCGGGAGTATTCCGGCGAAGTATTGGAGCAGCCTACTGTAGAAAAAGCTCTGTAGCAGTTACTTAACAGTGCGCAGGAAAAGATGTTTTGGAAATTGACATGGGCATGTGGAAATGCCACACACCATGTGGATGCCCGATTCCATCCCTATAAATAACGCTTTGGGAGTTTTATTTGGGGATCTTCTTCCTATCTTTTCCTGATGTTCTGGGGAGAGACGGCTAGGGTTTGGAGAGGCTTTTGGCTAGGTTTTTGGAGCGGATATGGCATTCGACATCGAGTTTCTTTGGAGGAGAACTATTGGGGGAGCTTTTGTCGGCATCGATTCGGCGAGGTGTGTTATAGGTTTGACAAGGGAACCTTTGGAGAAGACGAGGCGGCTCCACAAGATCATTGATAAGTGTCTAAATTTAGATATTTTCCTATATGTATTTTATATACTTTGCATGTATTTTATTGAGGATTGATGCCCGTTTTGTGCTTAATTGTGTACTATTTGATTTGTAGGGTATGGGAAAGCTATGGAGAACACGAGGATATCATTTGGACGAAAAGAAGAAGAAAACAGTGGCAGGTGGGTTACTGTAGCAATGACACTGTAGCAAACACTATACCAGCGGGATTGTTTGAAGCTGCCTGTCCAGAACTTTATGCGGCCCCCATATAGCCCGTATGGAGGCTATATACAGCTCGTATGAAGTGAAAATATTGGTTTTGAGTGCCATACGGCTCCCATACGGCCCCCATATGGCCCGTATGCTGTGAAGGGTATAAATGAAGATTTCTAGGGAAGAAATGGGGGACTTTTTGGATAGATTTTGATAGGGCTTCTTGGAGACTTCTTGGGAGACCTTGAGCGACCTTAGGAAGAAGAAGAAGGGCAAGGAAATGAGGAGACCATCTAAGGGCAAGGTCAAAGGCTCTCAAGGCAAGAAGAAAGGAGACTCGTGGCTAGAGGAAGCGTCATACGGCATTCCTTGTGCGGGGAAGCATCATTCGGCACATTTTCTACCCCCATCTTCACCATTTCATCTAGGGAGTCTCATTTATGAGTTTTTTTGTGTTTTACTTTATTTTATTGCTTGTTGTAGTATGATGGCACACTAGACCCCCAAGGCCACGGGATGTCAGTGAACCTTGGAGGGTTTATCATGTATTTTGGATGATTGCTTGTTAATTCAATGCTTGGGTGATTTGAGATTTAATCCATTATTTTCATGCTAAGAGCTACACTAAGGAGAAATCCGTAGTTCTTTTATGAGTTATGCATGTAGATGTGACCTACTCGCATGTATTAGATCGTGAATGGATTAGAAGGGTTACTTGTATCAGCACGGCGAGAAATTGGGTGTTGGTAGCCCTCCATGTTCTAGGGGTGAACTTAGGATGAGTTTATCCCTATTTTGAGATTTCCTTGTACTTAATGCAATCGTGGGAATGGGGATTTGGAAGAAATTCCTATAAACATTCGTATGGGATTAGGGTTCAATCGCCGAGAAATTGGGGCTGTTCTAATCTTGAAATCTCTCGGTCCAAATTACCTTTGCAACTTTTGTTCTTCATCCATGTGTTATGATGACCCCTCAAGGGGATCTACATCCATAGGCCTTTGCATTACATTGTTAATCTTGCTTGCTCATTGCTTGTTCTCTCTAATTTATTGGTAATATTGTATTTAGTTTTAATTGCATCTAGTAGAGTAAATTCTATCACTTAAGATTGTAGAGTAGATAATAGGTCGAGAAGGAGTAATAGGAGATCCTTATCCTCCTGGAATATGATCCTCGCGTCTTTACACGAGATATATTACTTGGCGATCCCGTACACTTGCGGAGAAGCAATCAAGTTTTTGGTGCCATTACTAAGGACTTTAAGGAATTCTAGGAAACTTTTAGCTTATTGCTCAAGCCATTCATTTATCTTTCTATTAATCTCTTTGGTCTTATATTGGCATGAATTCAATGTAATTTCTATTCTCTTCTTTCTTTATGCAGTTTATCTTGTGAGTGCATCATGGAAATCTGAACCTTGTGTTAGAAAGCTCCATGTACTGAATTGTGGACTGGATTGATTGGCAAACTCAACAACGTTTCTCACATCCTCAAGAAAATCATTTACACACATTTCAGCCCTCAGGGGATTCTAGCTTATCTAGCGAGGATGACGACTGTCACACAGTATTTGAAACCTTTATGAAGTATGGAACATCTTTGACAGGAGGAAGCAAAATACTAATTGAACCATTTTCTTTGCCTACTGAACACCATCAGATAGCTACCTTAAATCCCACCCCGAGGGACCATGCCGAAGATGGCCAGGTTTTAGCCAAGATATGGGAGTCTTGTTTGGAAAATATGCATATGCAACAGAATGGTCTTGAGAAAGATGCTGAATGTTACAAGCTACATATTAATGGCACGAATGATAGTTTAGAAGAGAGTTTGGGGTCTATAGAAAAAATAGGATCTGAATAGGGTGATGGGCTAAGGAACAAAGGTTTGAAGCCATCAACTGAGGAAGCACCCAATTTGGAGTTGAAAAAACTCCCTGAGAACTTTGAGTATGCCTTTCTCGGAGAAGGGACATAGCTTCCAATTATCATATCTTTAAACTTAACAGTTGAGCAAAAGAAAGGATCGGTGGATATGCTAAAAAAGCACAAGAAAGCAATTGTGTGCAAGATAGCTGACATAAAAGGAATTAATCCATCAGTGCGTACTCACTCAATTCTAATAATGGATGAACTCAGGCCCAAAGCCTTTCCACAAAGAAGACTCAATCCAAATATAAAGGAAGTGGTGAGGGCCGAATCATCAAACTTCTCGATGCAGGCATTATTTATCCGATATCATATAGTGAATGGGTAAGCCCCGTACAAGTAGTTCTAAAGAAATGGGGAATCACTATGATCACCAATGACAAAAATGAGTTAATCCCAACTCGAACAACCACCGGGTGGAGGGTATGCATTGACTATAGAAAATTGAATGATGCCAACCGGAAGGATCATTTTCCCCTAACATTCATTGATCATATGCTGGAGCAACTAGCAGGACATGCCTACTATTTTTTTTTGGATGGGTTCTTTGGTTATTTCCAAATTTCCATTGCCCTAGAAGATCAGGAGAAGACTACGTTCACTTGCCCGTATGGCACATTTGCTTATCGCAGCATGCCTTTAAAGTTATGTAACGCCCCGGCTATCTTTCAGAGATGCATGACGGCAATTTTTGAGGATATGGTGGAAGATTTTATGGAAGTGTTCATGGATGACTTTTCTGTCTTTGGTGATTCATGCGAAGTATGCCTCAAGAATTTAGAATGGGTCCTCATTCGATGTGAAGAAACTAACCTTGTGCTAAGTTGGGAGAAATGCCATTTCATGGTCCAAGAGGGAATAGTCTTGGGTCACAAAATCTCAAAAGAAGGAATTGAGGTGGACAAGGCAAAGATTTCCACCATAGAAAAATTACCACCTCCAAATTCCGTAAAGGCCATAAGAAGCTTTTTGGGACATACGGGGTTCTATAGAAGATTCATCAAAGATTTTTCTAAAATAGCAAGACCCCTGACAAGCTTGTTGGAGAAAGATGTCCCATTCGAGTTCGATAATGATTACATGAAGTCCTTTATTACACTCAAGGAGAAACTAATTCCAGCACCCATCATGGTAGCTCTAGACTAGGACTCCCCATTTTAATTGATGTGTGATGCGAGCAATTTCACAGTAGGTGCAGTGCTTTGTCAGTGGAGAGACAAACATTTCCATCCCATATATTATGCAAGGAAGACTCTAACAGGGGCCCAAGAGAATTACACTACAACTGAAAGGGAACTACTTGCCGTGGTATTTGCCTTTGATAAATTCTGGTCATATTTGGTTCTTTCCAGAGTGGTGGTGTATACAAATCATTCAGCTTTGCGGTACTTACTTAGCAAATAAGATGCCAAACCGTGATTGATTAGGTGGGTCTTATTACTTCAAGAGTTTGATCTTTATATCAAGGACAAGCGGGGGTCAGAAAACCTTGCAACCGATCAATTGTCCCATTTAGAGAACTCTGGTATAGAAGCTCGTAGAGAGAAAGACATGAATAACTCATTTCCTTGAAGAACACTTATACAACATCCAGGTAGTGGAAGAAAAGGAGCCGCCATGGTTTGCCAATTATGCCAACTATTTGGTAGGAAGGGTCATCCCAAAATGGTTTACCTATCAACAACATAAATAATTTTTATCAGACCTTAAGCACTACATATGGGAGGATCCGTACTTATTCAGAGTTTGTTCTGATCAGGTTGCTCGAAGATTTGTTTCTAAAATAGAGGGGCTAAGTATTCTGAAGCACTGTCACTCAGGGCCCACTGGAGGCCATTATTGTGCAAATAGAACAGCAAAGAAGATTCTTGATGAAGGTTTCTGTTCGCCATCACTATTCCAAGACACCTAGATATTCATTCAAGCTTGTGATAGATGTTAGCGGGTAGGCAACATTTCTTGTCGGGATGAGATGCCCCAGAATTGGAACCAAGCTTGTGAAATCTTTGATGTGTGGGGGATTGATTTTATGGGACCCTTCTAGAGCTCTCATGGATACAAGTTCATACTCGTAGCAGTTGACTATGTATCTAAATGGGTGGAGGCTCAGGCCTTACAAACGAGTGATGCGAGGGCGGTGGTAAAATTCTTAAGGAAATTGTTCTACAGATTTGGCGCACCACGAGCAACCATTAGCGACAGAGGCACTTATTTTTGTAACACCCAATTTGCAAAAATTTTGAAGTGCTATGCATTTCCCACAAAATGGCAACACCATACCATCCACAAACTAGCGAGCAAGTGGAAATATCCCACAGGGACTTAAAGCGAATTTTGGAGAAAACAGTCCCCCAAAACCGAAGAGATTGGGCAGAACATTGATAAGTGTCTAAATGTAGATGTTTTCATGTATATATCGTATTCACTTTGCATGTATTTTGTTAGGTTTGATGCCCGTTTTTCGCTTAATCATCTATTATTTGCTTTGTAGGGCATAAGGAAGCCATGGAGAACAAGAAGATATCATTTGGGCGAAAAGAGAAGAAAACAGGAATTTCATACTACCCCCATACTACCCAGTATGGGGGCCGATGCATCTGATAGTAGCAGATTGATTTTGAAGTGTCTCGCCCTAGATTTCCATACTACCCAGTATGGGGGCCGTATGCACCCCGTATGGATCGCAAATCTAGGGTTTTTGGGTGCTATATGACCCCCATACGACCCGTATGCCTCGGGGGGGGGGGTATAAATACCAACTTTTAGGGCAGAAAAGAGAAATTTTGGCTGGCCATTTTCTTGGCCGACTTTGGGAGAGCACTTGGGAGTTTTTGGGCGACCTTGGGGAGGAGAAGAAGGACAAGGAAGCTAGAAGATCATCCAAGCCCAAGGTCCAAGATTCTCAAGGCAAGAAGGCAACATCATTCAAGGGGAGATCTACCACGATTTGAAGAAAGGAGACCCACGGCTAGAGGAAGCGTCATTTGGCACTCCTTTAGCGGGGAAAGCGTCATTCGGCACATTCTTCACCTCCTCTTTCACCATTTCATCTAGGGAGTGTTATTTATGCTTTTGTTTCATGTTTTGCTTGTTTGTATTGCTTGTTGTGGGATGATGACACACTAGACCACCAAGGCCACCGGGTGTTGGTGAACCTTGGGGGGTTTTATCATGTATGTTGGATGATAACTCGTTAATTCCATGCTTGGGTAATTTTGAGATTTAATCCATTGTTTTCATGCTAAGTGCTACACTAAGGAGAAATCCGTAGCTCTTTTATGAGTGATGCATGTAGATGTGACTTTCTCGCATGTATTAGACCATGAATGAATTAGAAGGGGGTACTTGTATCATCACACCGAGAAATCGGGTGTTTGGTGGCCCTCCATGTAGGTTTAATCCGAAGAAGAGTAGGTTTAATCCTAAGTGAGATTTCCTCGTACTCAATGCAATCGTAGGAATGTAGATTTGGAAGAAATTCCTATCTATGTTCGTATGGGATTAGGGTTCAATCGCCGAGAAATTGGGGTTGTTCTAATCTTGGAATCTCATGGTCCATTTTACCCTTGCATCTTTAGATCATCATCTATGTTGCATGATAACCCCTCAAAGGGGATCCTCATCCATAGGCCTTTGCATCTCATTGATTTTCTTGCTAGCTTATTGCTTGTTCTCTCTAATTTGTTCATAACCTTGTTTTAGCTTTAATTACATTTAGTAGAGTAAAATTCATCATTTGAGATCTTAGGCTAGATAATAGCTCGAGAAAGAGTAATAGGAGATCCTTAGCCCCGTGGAATATGATCCTCACATCTTCACGCGAGGTATTACTTGGCGATCCCATACACTTGCGGGGAAGCAATCAAGTTTTTGGCTCCGTTGCCGGGGACTTTTAAGGAATTCTAGGAAACTTTTAGATTATTACTCTATCCATTTCATTCTTTACTCATTTCTTGTCGTTATTTTTCTTTTCCTTTGGTCTTAACATTCTATCATCTTTCTTGGTTTTGCAAGGTACTGTGCATGACACGCTCAAATCCATCAACATTGATTACACCGGATAGTGAAATTGAAAGAACTTTGCATCGGAGATTGAGAGAGGTTGATGAAGGATCGGCTTCGCAGAATATTGAAATTGAGTCTAGAGAGTCTTCAATCATGGCCGAAGAGCGACTCACTCTATCCGAGTATGAAAGACCCCAATTCACAGGAGATGAGTTTAGTGTTCAAGCACCGACCGTGGCATCCAACAATTTTGAAATTAAAGCGAGTACAATCGGCATGGTCCAGAACTCGGTTCAATTCAACGGTCTCGCGAATGAAGATGAACATGACCATCTTTCCCGGTTCCTCCAAATTTGTTCCACATTCAAGATTAATGGGGTGTCCGACGATGCGATCCGTTTGAGACTATTCCCATTCAGTTTGAGAGACGGAGCTTATCGTTGGCTTACATCATTGTCTCCGGGGTCTATTAAAACATGGAAGGATATGGTTGAGAAGTTCCTTGGAAGATATTTTCCGCCAAGCAAAGCGGCGAAGTTGAGGCAAGAAATTTCAGCCTTTAAACAAGGGGAGTCCGAAACATTGTTTGAAGCCTTTGAGAGATTAAAGGATCTCCTTAGAAGGTGCCCCCACCATGGTTTTGCCTCATGGATGCTAGTACAAATAATTTATAATGGGCTGAATTATGCTACTCGCCAACTCATTGATGCCCCAGCGGGTGGTTCCCTTAGCAACAAGTATCCCAATGCGGCCGAGCAATTACTTAAATCTATGGCAAGCAACGAATCACATTGGGCTTCGAGAGGATCTTCACAGAAGACTACTGGGCTGTATGAAGTTAGTAGCAATGATGCCTTGGCCTCCAAGGTGGATGTGTTGACTCGAAAGCTTGATATCCTTATGGACAGTAGTTTGAGGCCAGAACCAGTGATAACTTGTAGCACTTGTGGTGGTGGGCATGGTACAGCCAAATGTCCGATTGTGAGCTCCTCTGTTGCTTCCATCGAGAATGTTGACTACATTGGGGGGCAACGAATTCAAGGGAACCCGTATAGCTTAACTTACAATCCGGGGTGGAAGAACCACCCAAATTTTTCATGGAACCAAGGCCAACAACAACAAAGAGGTGCACCATCTCAAGGATCTCAATTTCAACAACCGGCCTTTGAGAGGAAATTTTCTACTGAAGAGGTCCTTGCCAAGTTCATGCTTAGTACTAATGACAGGTTAAATAGCCTAACCAGTAGCATGGATGCACAATTTGGTAAGGTGAATGCTCAGCTCACTCAGCACGCTGACCAATTCACTAAGATAGGTTCTATTTTGAGAAACCACCAAGTTTCGGCGAAGTCACTTGAGCATTGAGTAGGGGAACTCGCAAAGGCAAATTCTGAACGTCCCCTAGGGTGTCTCCCAAGTAACACGGAAGAAAATCCAAGGGAGCACTTAAAGGCCATTGATCTTAGAAGCAGTAGGCAAGTGGAGATAAGGGTTGCGGTTGACCCAAGTGTCAAGAAAAGTGGGGTAGCCTCCGGGGAAGACCCCAAGCTAGTTGACGAAAATAGTGAAGACAAAAATCAGCGAAGAAATGCCAAGTTCCAACAAGAAGGACCAACAAAATCATCCGAGTATAAGCCTCCAATCCCTTATCCAACCAGATTGAAGCATGAGAAGGAGGATGTTCACTTCAAAAAATTCATGAGCATCTTCAAACAACTCCATTTGAACATCCCGATAGTTGAAGCATTGACTCAAATGCCGAAATATGCCAAGTTTTTAAAAGAGCTCCTCACGAACAAGAGGAAGTTGGAGGAAGAGGGCATGGTTGCACTTACGGAGAATTGCTCCGCTATTCTAGAAAAGAAACTCCCACAAAAGTTGAAAGATCCGGGAAGTTTCATTATCCCATGCATTCTTCAGGGTGGAGTCCGAGAAAATGCTCTAGCGGATTCGGGGGCTAGCATAAATGTCATGCCCTACACCATGTACTTGAAACTTGGCTTGGATGAGTTGAGGCCCACGAGGATGACCTTATAATTGGCGGATCGATCAACAAGAAAACCTCGTGGGATTGTTGAAGATGTAATTGTCCGAGTGGACAAATTTGTTTTTCCCGTGGATTTTGTCATCATGGACATAGATGAAGACATGGAGATACCACTAATTCTTGGCCGACCATTCCTCAGCACCTCGGGTGCCTTGATTGACTTGAAAGGAGGAAAGTTAACGTTAAGAGTCGGAGAAGAGGAAGTGGTGTACACTTTGCCGGCAGCCATGAAACATTCTTTAGATCATGATGACACACTTTACTTTGTTGATGAAACTGACAGATTGATTTCTGATTGTGTGCAGGAGGTGCTCTCTATAAATCCCTTGGATGAATACTTGGGAGAGTTGGAGAATGAAGAACAAGGAGAACCTCACCAACATCCTCAAATTCATAACTTGAAGCAACCAAAAGAGAGGGTGTCCTGCACTATTGCTAAGGAAAAAGAGAAAAAAGAGTCATTTGTGAAGAAGATGTGGAGGGAGATTCATGGGAGAAAAAAGAAAGGTACCAAGCTTCATCACCCCATATCTCAAGGAGGAAAGGTAAAATTTTCACCCCTCTCGACTCATGAACAATTCGAGATCTTTTCAATGTTGTCACTAAATTTACCGGGAAGAAACAACACTTCAAGGGAAATCGGGGGTGGTTTCAAGCTTTTTTAACCCCCATGAGGTAAGGAATGAGGTACGTCAGGCTCGTGACGTTAAACAAGCGCTTCTTGGGACGCAACCCAAGCGTTCGGGGTGTTTGCTTACATTTTTCGTATTCTAGGTCTTAGTTCAACTCAATTCTCGTATTTCTTAGACTTGTTTTACTTTTGAATAAGTTCATGCTCACGCACTTGGCACTTTGTTCTCATCGTTTTAATTGTGGTATGTTTGTGCAACTTCTTGAGAAACTCATATTTAGGTGTTAATTCATACACTAGATCATCGTTTTATTCAATTCACTCATTTTTGGAGGAGTCTTCGAGCTTGCTATATCATTTTTTCATCATTTGGGGCAGGTTTTTGAAGTTTTTATTGGTTTTAATGGGTACACGGCCTTACTGGGCCGTATGGTGGCCGTTTGGGAGAGCAGAGAGGCTCTATGCCGTCGCAGACGGCCCCCATACGGCCCCTATACGGGGCCGTCTGCGACGGGGGAGCCCCTCGGCCGAGAGGGCCTTTTGGCCCATACGGCCCCCATACGGGGCCGTATGGGGGCCGTATGGCTCGGGCCCCCCATATAATCTCTCTCTCTCTCTTTCTTCCATTCTCCTATTTTCTCTCTTTCTCCACCGATTTTCTCTCTTCTTTCTCACTCATTTCTTGGCCAAATCTCCTCATTTTTCCTCCTAAATCTTCTCCTCATCCATTTGAGACGTCGATCTAGTATTTTTCCTTGAGTTTAACGCTAGTTTTCTCAAGATTTCGTCGGTATGCTTTTTCAATGCCCTAGTTTTATCTTTTTCATTTCTTGGGCATTCTTGGAGCTTTTATGTGGAATTTCTTTAGCGTTTTGCTTGGTTTGGATGGTGTGATTGTTATGGATGAAGTCTCCCTTGAATTTATGTACAAAATTTTTCGATTTTCATGTTTTTGGGGAGGTTCTGTCGAAATGAACAGTACCCATACGGCCCCCATACGGCCGTATGGACACTATCCATCATAGTTTTCATTGTTTCTTCATCTCTTACACTATTTTCTGAATCATATTGGATTCCTCTATCCATGAATGGATTTTTCATGGTTTGTAGGAATTTTGGGGATGAAGAAATTGGCAAGCAACTATGGTTTGATATTTGCACCACAAGGGGTGACCAAATGGAACAAGATTTCATTTTGTGTTGAGAGACTTAATTCTAAGGACAAGGATGGAGCATGGACATCTATCATTTACTTTAGTTTGTTTTGTTTTGTATTTTTATGTTTTGATGAGTTTGCATGGTTCTACCCTAGCGACTTGTGTTGTTGAACTTTAGTTTATTTTCATCTTTGTGTTTTTGTTGACTACCCTCTAGTTTTCCCCTTGTG
Source organism: Dioscorea cayenensis subsp. rotundata (assembly GCF_009730915.1). Taxonomy (NCBI): domain Eukaryota; kingdom Viridiplantae; phylum Streptophyta; class Magnoliopsida; order Dioscoreales; family Dioscoreaceae; genus Dioscorea; species Dioscorea cayenensis. The sequence continues at coordinate 14,595,356 of NC_052478.1, forward strand.
CTTGTATTTTTAAATCTTTGTGGAATGATGATGTCCCTTTTTTGCCTCACAGGGCATTAAGGGAATTTGGTGAGCTTTCCTGGTTTTAATGGAGGTCGGACGGGACATGTATTGCTCACCACACATTTTCTCACGTCCTACCTCACGACGAGCACAAGTTGAACCGGGGAGTTCGTTTTCACCCTCCTTTATATTTGCATTGCTTCATCTTGCATGTTTTTTTCATGATTAGTGTACATTGAGGGCAATGTACAACACTAAGTGTAGGGATGGGTGTATTTCATGTTTTAGGATCATTTGCTACATGCTAGTGTTACCTATGATGGCTTTGTTCATTCTTGTAAGATTCTTTTTAGCTTGGACTAATGATTGATGTGAGGTACTTGTTTCTATGCTTTTATTGAATCTCGTTTTACCCCTAGTATTGTCATGTGCACTGAATTTTTTTTGTCGATGCCCTGGGAATAGCCAATGTGACTACTCTCTAACTCTCTTGTATGCGTAACACACTACTTTGAGTACTTGGCCTTAGAACACTAAGTTCTTTCCTTCAATGGACTCTTAAGAACTTCTAAGTCTTGTTGAGCTAATCCTAGTTTTGTGTCATGTAGACTACTTTGAAGATGTGATCTAGGGTGAATGTGAAAAAAAAAATTGAATTGATTGAAAAAAATGAAATGAATGAAAAAGAAAAGAAAAAAAAAGAGAAAAAAAATGAGTCTATGTCAGTATTCCTCTGCTTCTGAAGCATGAATGCGTCTATGTAGACCTGAATCGAGTAGTTAGGGTGGCTCTTGTGCCTAACCAAAGCATGTGCACCCTCCGTAAAAGATTTCAAAATGATGTTGGTGCAGCCTACGCTAGTCGGACTCAAAAGAGAAATGAAAATAAGCCTAGTGATCTTTTTGAGTACCTACCAAAGGTTTTGAGTAGAAAGTGGACTTAGTTTCAAGGTATAGAATTAGAAGGATCTTATTTGACCATTGAAGTAGCACTTAGTAGTTTAAGACTTAGTATTCTTTTGTAAGTGGAGTGATTAGCATCTAGAGTCAGATCGATCAAGTCCTTAGGCTAGACCGGATAAGGGCATATGAGATATAAGATTCACTTACACCAGCATGTATATATAAGGGGTGAGACAGATATTTTTTTATTATGCTTATTGACTATGACTCAACATCTATATATCATTGTCCATTGCTTTTGGAGTCTTATATTAACTTGATGCCGAGGTAATGCATTTAGCCACTT